>NC_073303.1:169425163-169687663 GCF_027595985.1 Sorex araneus | reverse complement strand
AAATGGGTCATTAATTCACCACTAATTGAGAATGGAATGTGAAAAGCATGTATTTGTGTCTGGGAAGAATTACTTTGCATTTTGAAGACTAATGTGCTCCCAGAGTGATACTGGTGTTTTCCGTAGGCAACAATATAGAGAACCAAAAGGAGACAAACTGCCTCTCTAATCAAAGTGATATATATGTC
The DNA here is from genome assembly GCF_027595985.1 of Sorex araneus. Taxonomy (NCBI): domain Eukaryota; kingdom Metazoa; phylum Chordata; class Mammalia; order Eulipotyphla; family Soricidae; genus Sorex; species Sorex araneus. Next base: position 169,687,475 of record NC_073303.1, on the reverse strand, counting down.
TATCAATCTTAGAAAGGAAAATAGAGGCTGATATTAAATAAGAAACAGATTGTAAACTTTTTATAATCTTGGCACATTATAAAAATGTGATCAGTGGATTATGGTAGAAATCTATTTAGTGGTAATGGAAGATCCTAATCTTTCTTGAGAGTGTGCATGGGTGAAATTGGGTATTTCTTTTTTGGAAGGACCCCTGCTATATTTGGTTTCATGTATTGATGTTGTGAACAAATACGCTAAATGTATTAGAAATCTCAATTTTAAGATAAAGTTTATTAAATAGTTTTTAAATACTCAATTTTGATATAAGTATGAATATATATTCATGTGTGTGATGTTTTAAATACAATGACCACTTCTTGAAATAAAAATGTTTCTTTTAATAGCACATCAAGAATGTGCCTCTAGATATGCCTCAAATAATTTTTCGTTGCTGAAACAGGAAAACAGTATCTAACATAATCATCAGAGAAAACTATTAATAATGTTGCACTAAATTTTAACCTTGTAGACATTTGCTAGTAAGTTTTCAGCATGACTGTTTTTAATTCTCCATGAAAGTGTATTGTTTAACATACCTATTAATGTGCATGCCAACCATGTTTTAGGATTTTTTTTACACTTAAATGTTTGAAAGAAAATATGTAAATTTATAGATTTTAAAATGTGATATTTAATTAACTTTTCTAAATAAAGGTATTATAGAAATGAAAACAATATTGTGGAAGTCATATTTCAGTATCCCTAAATTGTGATGCTATTCTGTTAGATTTACATTATGTGTGATTAAACCTGCAGGGAGTATATTTTATTGTGCTTCAGCACATTTTAATGTGACAATCAATGAAAGTTTTTAATGAGTAATAAAATTAACTGATATTTTCTTTTATTTTTTCACATTAATAATGGAATAACAGATTTTAGCAATGAGTTCTCATACACCAATATTTATAAAAGAATTGAAGCAAAAATAACAGCATACAATAATCTGAATAGATTTTTGTCATAAACTGAAAAATGTCAAGGACATATTTCTAACTTCATTCTTTAAAAATATATATTCTTCATTATTGAGCAAATACATATGTAAAGGTAGCTCCTGTGTCACCCTAATCCAAGAATTGGACAACTCATTGTGGCAGATTTTATATATTCCATACTGCCAAAGAAAAAATGGCCTCAAACAAATTTAAGCAGACACAGAAGGTTATTCAAGTCTATTTCAATAGTGGAGAGCAGCCAAAACTCAGTGTAAATTCAACTCCATTATCTGAGTCTATTTCAATGGTGGAGAGAAGTAAAAACACAGTATAAATTCAACTCCTTTAAAACAAATAGCTGGAGAGTATTTATTTATTTATTTATTTATTTAAAATACCTTTTATCATTGACATGACATTGTTCCAATAGTGTGAATACTTATGCTTTGGTGGACCAGGTTAGCTACCGCCACTGCCAACAATATGCCTCCGAATCCTCTACTACCTTCCAGTGCACTTTTAGTTTCTCTTATGTCTCTCCTCCACGCTTTCCCAATATTTTTGGGGGGCTGGAGCAATAGCACAACGGCAGAGTGTTCGCCTTTCATGCGGCCGACCCGTGTTCGATTCCTCCACCCCTCTTGGAGAGCCTGGTAAGCTACTGAGAGTATCGCATCCGCATGGCAGAGCCTGGCAAGCTACCCGTGGCATATTGAATATGACAAAGACAGTAACAATAAGTCTCACAATGAGAGATGTTACTGGTGCCCGCTCGAACAAATCGATGAGTAACATGTTGACAATGACAGTGAAACTCAATATAGTTTTCAGAGTTCAGGTAGTTTTTGTTCATTGGTCTGTTGGTTTGTTGGTTAGATTTAATTTATCTTAAGAAAGCCATAACCGTAAAATAGTTATTTGTAGTTGTGTTTTGGATACAGTGCTCCCACACAAAGATCCGACCACCACTGTAACTTTCCTCCACCAGTTTTCTAATATCCCAAGGGTTCATTTTCAATGGATACTGTCTATTATTTTTTTGCAAGGAAATAGAGAACATTTAAAAGCTAAAATGGAGAAATTTAAAAGGTGCAATTATTATAGATAATTTGTTTTCTAGTTGGCCTTGGTTAAAAAGAAATTAAATGTTCCTTAGTCTTCAAGACGAGAGGTCATTTTATATATTGGAGCAAAGCATGAATCTATATTGGACTCTGGACTTTAAGAAACTGGGAAATGAATCTGCCTTGATGACTGCATTTTAAAGAATGACTTCCAAATCTTTAAGACTGTTCTGGGTTGTAAAAGTGGAAAGAAGCTTTTGAAAAGAGTGCATATCAACAAGGCAGAGAGAGAATGTGCAATTTCATGTGTAATAAAGTGATTGAGGGCCTTAAAGTTAAGTTTTTTGAAAATCTAGTCAAGATGGAAAGCATTTTATATACATTATATACTCATATTTTATGACTTATTTATTTTATGCAACTAATATACCTTAAATATATACAATATACTAAAGGTTTTTAATAATATCTTCATTGGATTATTCTATTTGGCATCATTAAAAATGGAAATAGAATTTTATTTATTTATTTATTTATTTATTTTTGGGTCACACCTGGCGATGCTCAAGGGTTATTCCTGGCTCTGCACTCAGGAATTACTCCTGGCAGTACTTGGGGGACCATATGGGATGCTGGCAATCGAACCCGGGTGGGCTACATGCAAGGCAAATGCCCTACCTGCTGTGTTATTGCCCCAGTCCCAGAATTTTATTCTTAAGAAATTCCATCACTGAACCAGAGCAATAGTACAGCCAGTTTTTCTTTGCACGTTGCTGACCCAAGTTCAATTTCTGCCATTCCATATGGTTTTCTAAGCACCGCCAGGAGTAAATTTCTGAGTGCAGAGACATGAGCAACCCCTGAGCATCACTGGGTATGACCCAAAAAAAGCAAAAAAAAAAAAAAGGAGAAAACAATCCCATCATTTTAATTTCAGTTAAAGTAATGTTTGTTGCCAGATATCTCTTTGTTTTTGGTTCTTCTTGAAATTTAGAAGTCCACTCTCATTTCTTTTCCATCTGTGTAACCTGCCCATTTTCTCTCAGTCCCTATCTTCTGTTTGCTAAAAGCTAGGTCAAATATTGTGTGTTTAGTATCATTTTATCTTATTCTGCATGATGTCTTCCCCAGCATGAATTCAATAATTTTAATATCTTCTATACACGAGTGATAAGATATATAAAAGCAGTTATGTACTAATGAATTTCTCTTTTTCACATCTCAGTTACTGATAAGATAAATATACTAGAATATCCAAGTTAATGTCTGCATATGACAAGTTTTTGTTTTCCTTTAATCCTAAGTTATTTTTCCTGATGTTCTGGAGTTTCACAAGAGGGTCTCACACTTGCAATGCATGTGCTCTACTACTGAGCCACATCCTTGTCCCACGCCTTCAATTTTTCACCCATATTAAATATTATTGCTCCAGTGCTTCTGTGTTATATTTAAATTTTTAATTTACTTAATTTTTAAGTATAATTGGCTGATAAATTCTATAAATTATTTTTTACTTTCTATAAATGCAGCTTTGCTCATATCTGCTCAAGACTACTTTCCTTGTAAATCCTTGGCTCCCTGTTCCCAACTACGATCTTTTGCATTAAAATGTTATTATTCAGACAATCATAATACTATCTCTGTATCACACTGTATCACTGTCATCCCATTGTTCATCGATTTACTCGAGCGGGTAGCAGTAACGTCTCTATTATATTCAGCCCTGAGATTTTAGCAGCCTCTCCTTACTCATCTTTCCAAGCGATTGAAGGCTCTTTCAGGGTCAGGGGAATGAGACCTATTGTTACTGTTTTTGGCATACGGAATATACCACGGGTAGCCTGCTAGGCTCTTCTGTGTGGGCGGAATACTCTCGGTAGTTTGATGGGCTCTCTAAGATATATATATATATATATATATACATATATATGTACATATATATATAAGAGATACATATATGTATTTGGGATATGAATACACCATGGGGAGCTTGCCAGGCTCTCTCTTGCCAGCAATAGACTCTCGATAGCTTGTCAGGTTCTCCAAGAGGGAGAACTAGGATATTAGATGTCTAATAACTTCCAGGAGCTTGGTTTTATAGTCTATGGATGTTGGCTGTTGATGGGATTACATGGCAATGGGGGCAGTTTCTGGGTGCCAGTGCCTAGTACTGGAAAATGGGGGATCTGGGTGAAAGAGGCCCAGTCCCGATCCAAGCAGCCTTGGGGATCTCAGTCCCAGTGATTCAATAAATCAAATAAATAAATAAATAAATAAGAAATCAGAGGAAAGGGGGCAGGGAAAATGGCTCAACAGGATAAGTAAATAAGCACTTGTCTTGCATGTGTGATGTACTAGGTTCGGTTCCCAGCACCAATCTAACCCGTTCACCAACAAAGAAGAAGAACCAGAGCCAAATGTCAAAACAGGATGAAGAAGAGAGACTCAAGAAATAACATCTAAATTTTAAGAATATCTAGAACAACAATGACATAATTACAAAAATTGTGAATATGAGAAAGTAAAAATATGTGAATCTTTCTGGAATATTACTACTTTGCCTACAACATTCCATGGAGTAAAGGAACCAGTTTTAATATATCAAACTGTTTCAATTCTCCACATAAATATATCCCCATTTGGGTTTATTATGCAGACTTCTTTTATCACAAGTTTTCTCCAAAGTATACTTCCTGTCCTTCTTCTTTATCATCAATCCATCACTTTCACAGGGCACCTAGTTAGCTGCTTCATGAGTCAATACAACTAATAAAAGTAAAATGCTTTAAATTTTTTAAAAAAGAGGAGTTCAGCAAGGAACAATTGGATGGCCTCGCAAGCAGTACGCAGGGGACCAGGCACCACTTGGTGATAATACATAATACTATGATAACTATAATAATTTAGATTAGCTACCATATAATGAAAAATTTTTCTTTTCACTAGATTTTCCTAAAAATGTTCACTTCTCTAATCAACTTCTTCATAGACTTGTTGAGGAAGTTTGAAAGAATCTTTTATTACTCTCTTTTGGAGCATATGCAGCCTTCAAATCACACCTTAAATTGTATTTATACTCAATAAAGTGTTTTTTCTTTATGCAGAAAGAAATGTCCTATCGTTTCTATAGTCCTCTGTATGTCCTCAGTCAAATTAAGTATTACAAAGAGTTTATGATTTGTTGTTTATGTACATGGATCATATCATGTTTATATATTTACCATATTTATTTTATACCTACCCTGACTTCTTCAAAGTCTCAAAATACCTAGCAGAGTACTACCTTATACCTCACACTCACTGTTCATTCACTGGATGAGAGTAAGTGTAGTCCCAGCTAACTAATTACAATAAAAATATGTCATTTAATAGCATATTTCTATATGATATAAAGACCCAGGTATCGCACAGAATGTGCTGAGCTTGCAAGTGACATATTACTGCCACTCTTTCAACTGACTAGAAGTCAGTCACATAGTATAGTAGACTGAAAAATATATTTATGTGTCCCCCGAGAGATATGGTGAAATTGAAACAAAGCATTATTATTAAAGTTCTATTAACTATCTACAAAGTTTTCTAAGCAAAACATGGAAGTTCTTTTCATAACACATTTCTAATAATTCATTAATTTTTTTATTTAACTGATTATTAGCTCTTAAAATTTACTCAAATAACTTCAACAATATTGTCATTGACCTTACCTTTATAAAGTTCAGAAGGTAAATCCCTTATACTGCATCCCCTAACTATTGTTATAAACTATTTCAATTTATTCTGATGTGATCGAAGGTATTTGAAACTAAAACACACACATTTAAAAATTCTACATTCAGATAATTTCCAGGCTACTTCACAACATTCTTGTCATGCTATAATTAGTCCTTAATAATATAAACTCTGCTTATCCTCACTCTCTACTATCACCCTCATTATAGATTTTTATTTTGTCAAAAATAAGGTTTTATTTATTTCCTTCCTTTTTATTTATTTCCTTCCTTCTCCTACATCCAATGTGATAGCTCTTTTGCATGATTCACCCTTAATAAATCTCCTGATTTTTACTGATGCTTCAGAAACCAACATCATTTCTAACTCTGTTCTTTCAAATTTGGATATTATGTTTGATCCCCCTTTCAAGATATAGCTGTCCAATATTTTTCCTAATATTGCTACACTTCATTTTAATTAACCCCATGCTCTATATCTTTGAAAGTAAAAATTAAATATTTCAGGTGCAATTTCATGTGCTTTTCATTCCTAGTGTGGCTCACATATATACAAAGTCCTCAGCAAATGTCTGTCAAATTAAAAACATCTGTTTTGAACCTAGTATTTTATGTGCTTGTGATCCTGTTATTTCTCCAAGCTACGTTATTACGTACACAAATACCCTGGTTATGTGGGTGCCTATAAGCAGTCTAAACTATTCCCAACAGCAGAATCTCCTACCCTTGCTCCAGGCTGTCTTCACTGGGGCACCTCAGAGGAGGGGTGGGTTGAGTTTCCCTCTTCACCCCAAGAGAACCCACGCAGCCGAAAACCTCTAGAACCCAGCCACAACCATGCTCAAGGTCACACTCCACACACTGGCACAATCTTCGCCCATGAAGGAACCGGCAGAGGAACCCAGATATGCGGGACCCGTGGCTGAAATCTCCAAGCCTGCTCGGATTGGGAATGGGTCCCTTCCACCCACCTCCCCTGTCTTTCAGTAGCTTGGCAATCACACCCACAAACTGCCCCTAGCACCATGTCATCTCATTAATAGCCAAGATCCTGAGACTACTAAATAAAGCTCATGGAAGAGAGCGATGCAGTATTTCCTGGAGCTCGTGGCCGCAATTGCAGCCATGTGACCTCTTACACTCTAGCCCACTGATGTACCTAAAGCAGCACAAATTTGTTTGCTTTAAACATACTTATTTGTATTCTCTTATATATGGCCTTAAATGCTCCAGAATGAAAACAACAACTCTAAAAACCTAAGGCACACCGAGGGGCGTGTGCACTCGCGGGCTCTCCGGGCAGCTCTGTCTCACCACCCGCATTTGGTGCTCTGGAACCACAGTGTGTGGACTGGATCAGGATGGCTGGTGGTCAAGGACAGGCGAAGGAAGAACGAGGACCAAGCTGGTTGCTGATTAGTTACCGTTGATTCAATCTTCCATCTTTCTCTTCTCCCGCACTCCCAGCTCTAGCCTCTCTCTTGATCAACTGCCGCCCTTCTCCCTTCTCTCTCTCCTCCTACTTCTCTCTCCCACCTTGCCCTCTAGGCTACACCCAGCCAGGTAGCAAAATCAACATAAGAAAGCCCTTCCTGAGGGCAGGGCATTCCAAAGCCCTTCCTGACTCTTACTGTTTTTTTTCTTTTCCTTAGTGCAAACACTTATTAACATCTTAATACTAGTTATTTTTGTATGGACATAGCAAGAGATACATTAAGGCTTGCAAGGCAGCTCTCCTGGCAACATCTTGCCACAGACTCAGACCACAGCACTCAGGCCAGATTAATCATTCCTCACCCTAGCAGGGTCCGAATCTAGTTATCACTGTTTGGATCATGACAACATTTGTCCATGATCAAGGTCTTAACTTATAGTTAAGCATTAGGCACTTTGGCCAGGCCCATCTCGATGCCAGGGTAGCACACAACTCGACACTCTCCCGGGGTCCTTCTCGTCCCTCGTCGGGACCCTGCTTTTAGGGGTGCTAGGAAGTAAGGGCAGCTGAGGCTTAGGTCGAGAGAACAGATGCCCAGGAGGAAAATATCATGTAGAGTCAAATGACTCCCAGGTTACAAAAGCATAACATTTGCTAAGTCTTCCTGTGTCCATACAAAAAGGACATTTCTCTGAATAAACTATGCAAAGGACTCAAGGAGAAGAGAAAAACAATATTTACAAGTGAACAGACCACTAAGAAAGAAGTTACAAATAAACAAAGGGGAGTGGGAGCACTATAACAGGAGTAACCCAATAAACCTAAACTACCTGAGGCTATGTAATCCTACAAACAACCTTCTCACACTTCCCTCTTTTTTTTTTTTTTTTTTTTAGCCCTCAAAGAAAATCTTTATTCCAGATGTTTTAGAGAAAATATTTGGAGCTCATGTGCTAACATTGCTAATTTAGAACTTCCCTTCAAATCTTTCTCCTCAACAACTTCCCCATTCCAAAAATAATTTTTTTTTAATTTTATTTATTTTTAATTAGAGAATCACTGTGAGGGTACAGTTACAGATTTATACACTTTTGTGCTTATACTTCCCTCATACAAAGTTCGGGAACCCATCCCTTCACCAGTGCCCATTCTCCACCACCCGTAAACCCAGCGTCCCTCCCACCCTCCCCAATCCCATCTCCCCCCCACCCCACCCTGCCACTGTGGCAAGGCATTCCCTTCTGTTCTCTCTCTCTAATTAGCTGTTGTGGTTTGCAATAAAGGTGTTCAGTCACACTTCCCTCTTATTGTGGTGGGAAGATGCTTGCTGGTGGGGTGGGTGTTTGATTATATCTGTAATGAACTACTTTATGAAAATAAAATGTATAAAAATTGCAAAAAAAAGAAAATAAACTATTCCCAACAATTTTAAACCAGAGTTTTTGTCATTAGCAATGATTAGTTTCATTATCATTCAATGCAAGTCTAGCTTTGATGGAAACCCAAAAATATTCCTCCAGAAATAAACATATGGACGTGATGTTAAGAGAAAAATGACAACTTGTTTGTTTGGTTTGCTTTTGGATCACACCAGTGTTCTCAGAGCTTACTCCTAGCAGGACTTGGAGAACCGTATCAGGTGGTTGGGATTAAACCAGGGTTGGCCACATTCAAGGCCAGTTTCTGGCCTGCCAAACTATCTCTTCAATCCTTGTGAAAACTTTTGATTACTTGCATAAGGGATAAATGCAGTATTTGGAGGTAATGGATATGTTATGGCATAGCTCAAGCTCAAACATTTTTCAAAAGTACATTTTCATAGGAGACATTTTTATATAATCCCAACTATAAGTACATATAAAAATAGACATCATAATAAAATATTTACTAATCATAATTCATAATAATATTTATTTTTGAATGCTTAATGATATTTTTATTAATCCCACATCTAGTAAGGCAGATCTTATATTCACTAATCTGACCTTCATGTTCAGTGACTTGACTACACATATTCAGTTACTTGACTCCATATGGGATCATGATTTCTAGTATAGGAACGTTGGGCAAAATTATGTGATAGTTTTGTAAATATATGCCTCTTTCCCGTTGCATCAGCTTGCACACATTAAATGCATACAGCTTTAGTATGTTGAACACTCCATGAATATTCTAAAGTGAATGATAGATAATAAAAATAGGAAATGCACTAGCGACCTGATGTGCATAAATCTTTTATAATTGAGGATTTTTTAATTTTTTTTTTTAGCTACTTGACTTCTCTTATTTTTGGTTAGGCATGCGAAAGGGTGAGAGAACCATGGGCCCTCTCTTAAAAATGTTTGTTCTACTAGGAGAGACTTGTAAGCTACCAAGAGTATCCCGCGCTCATGGCAGAGCCTGGCAAGCTACCCGTGACATAGTCGATATGCCAAAAACAGTAACAACAAGTCTCGCAATGGAGATGTTACTGGTGCCTGCTCAAGCAAATTGATGAACAATGGGACGACAGTGCTACAGTGCTACAGTGCTACTGGGATCGTGTGTCAACACAACAAACCTTCTGCAGTTTGCTGTTGGGGTCCTAGAGGGTCAGGGATGAACAGGGTTACTTCTGAAACTCTCACTGCCTCCAAGGATATGCCTAGCCCCCACAGGAGACCATATGGTGCTGGGGATCAAATAAAGGTCTATAGTACACTGAATAAAATTCCAACTCCCTGTACTATCTCTCCATCTTCATATTTTTCCTTCTAATGTTTGAAAACACAGGAGAAATTGTAACAAAAAATCTGACTTGTTGCATTTTGGGAACATTTTCTTTATATATATCACTAGTTTCTTCATAGACAACAATCTGTATACCTTTTTAATCAATATTTTTAGTTATTTAAGCATTGTATAGACAATTTATTGTTTAAACAATAAAAACATAAGAATGCTTTTTTATTGCATTTGAAAAAAATCTTAAATAAATGCACATCTGAAACTGATAATTAAAACAAACTTCCTAATTTACCACATTAAAAAAACCCAAGTATGATACGTAAAATTGATTCAATAATATTCTATAGTAAGAGACAGACTCACAGGACTTTTCAGGTCCAAGGAAAACAATCTAAAGTTGTCAGTGTCATACATAGATCTAGGTGGCAGTTCTCTGGGTCTCAGTTTAAGGATCTTGGGAATTTTATTTCTCTGAAATTTCTTAAAGTTTAATTAAAAACAAACATCTTAATTAAAAACAAACATCTCATAAACCTCATTCTCTATTCACAATAACCATTCTATGATTCATTAATGTGTAAACTTTATGAATTTATTTGTGGAATGTGTATTTGAATAAAGCAAACAATAGTCACTCATTTCTAAATACCAATTTGATTATTATATTGATATGCTTATGTGAACTTTAAAAATTAAAAGCATACTAAATTCCAACATATGGATGAAACTAAAATTTTCTGTTTCATATAATGATTTTTGGGGGGTTTGGGGCATATCAAACTGCACTTAAGTCTTACTCTCAGGACTGGATTCAGAACTCAGGGATTATTCCTGGCATGCTTGGGGGGCCAAACAGGGTGCCAGGAATCTAACCATACCCACTGTTTAGGCCCCTGCATTATAAAATATTTCTACCCTCCATAACACTTAAGCTAAAGGCATCTTCAAAGATGAAATAACACTGACCAGGGAAAATGAAAACAAAGATAAACAAATGGGACTACATTAAACTAAGAAATTTCTAAAATTCAAATGGTAAGCAAGTTACAGAGATAGCTGATGAAAAGGGAAAAAAATTGCTTACTCAATACCCATCTGATAAGGGGTTAGTATCAAAGATACATAAGGCACTGGTAGAATTCTACAAGAAAAAAAAAATCCCACACCATCAAAAAATGGGGAGAAGAAATGAACAGAAACTTCCTTAAAGAAGAAATACAAATGGCCAAGAGGCACATGAGAAAATGCTCTACATCACCAATCAACAGGGACATGTAAATCAAAACAACAGTGAGATATCATCTCCCACCACAGAGACTGGCACATATCAAAAAGAAGGAAAATAAGCAGTGCTGGTATTGATGCAGGCAAATAGGGAGTCTCATTTATTGCTGATGGGAATGTCAACTGGTCCAAACATTTTGGAAAACAATATGGGCATTCCTCAAAAACTAGAAACTAAAGTCCCATACTACCTCTTCTGGGAATATCCTGGAGGTCCCAAAACACACAACAGAAATGCTGTGTACTCTTCTTTGTTCATGGCAGTACAATTCACAATAGCCAGATTCTGGAAACAACTGGAGTGCCCAAGAACAGATGTCTGGAAAAAGAAACTATGGTATTTATACACAATGTATTATTTTGTAGCTATTAGGAAAAATGAAATAATGAAATTCACTTATAAATGGATGAACATGGAGAGTATCATGCTACGTGAAAAGAATGAGAGAGATAGGGACAGACATAGAATGATTGCACTCATTTATAGGATATAGATACACACACACAATGTGTGACTAATACCAAAGGTAAGTAGAAACAAGGGACAGGAAGCTTGTCACAAATGGGGAGCAGTTAAGATAGAGAAGGTATTTTTACACCATAGTTGGAGATGATCATCCTAGGCAAGAACTGAGTGCTGAAAGTAGGTAAAGGCACAAAAATGAAAACCTTTCAGTACCACAATATATTTAGTACAAACCATAATGCCAAAAGGTAAGAGAGAGAGAAAAAGAGAGGTAAAGAGAGAGAGAAAGTAAAAGTGCCTGCCATAAATGTAGGCTGAATTGGAGGTGACAAGGTGGAAATGGGGGACATTGGTGGCAGGAAATGCACACTGGTGAAGGGACATGTGTTGGAACATTGTATAACTGAAGCCTAATCACAAAACCTCTGTATATCACAGTGATTCAATAAAACAAAACAAAAAACACTTTTGATGATTTAAGATTTAGAATGTCATGGATGTAAGTACCAGGTTTGAAACCAGCATCATAATTTATATTTAGTTAAAATTAAGTGAATTTCTGTAATAAAAACACAGGAGTCATAGTAAAGTTTAACTATTATTTTGCAAAATCAGTTGCTTAATGCTTTCATTTTATATGATCAACAAAGATTTCTGAAGGTGGTCCCAGAGCATGTGTCTAATGCAAAACTGTTCTTGTTATAGGTGTGAGATTATCTTATTTTAAAACCCAAATCCTTCCATTAAATCACCAACAAAGCTCTCATTTCAAATGTGACTGTTAAATAAATAGCACAACAGAAGGACAATTAAAGATAGCCATAGTCTATTATCTTTGCCATTGGTTCTGCAAATGAATTCTGTGTCTTATTTCAGAATCTAAATGCTAGTCCTGAGAAAGCTTATCAGCCTAAGTAAGTGAGTCTTTATCACTTTGCCTTTAAAGAGCTAGTATTCTACGCCTCTGAGTTTGGGGAACAGTGCTAAAAGAAACTCTTTACAGAGGAACTATTAGTCTTGTGCAGTCTAGGATTTGACAGCTATGAGGTTACACAGACCATTACATTATCAAACTTCATTTCCAATTCCTTAGGCATCTCTTCCAGCACTTCTGGAGGAATATGGCCCGCCCTCCCTTTCTACCTTCCTCCCTTTCTCCCTTCCTTCCTTCCTTCCTTCCTTCCTTCCTCCCTCCCTTCCTCCCTTCCTCCCTCCCTCCCTCCCTCCCTCCCTTCCTTCCTCCCTTCCTCCCTACCTCCCTTCCTTCCTTCCTCCCTTCCTCCCTCCTCCCTCCCTCCCTCCCTCCCTCCCTCCCTCCCTTCCTTCCTCCCTTCCTCCCTACCTCCCTTCCTTCCTTCCTCCCTTCCTCCCTCCTCCCTCCCTCCCTCCCTCCCTTTCTCCCTTCCTTCCTTCCTTCCTTCCTTCCTTCCTTCCTTCCTTCCTTCCTTCCTTCCTTCCTTCCTTCTTCCCTCCCTCCCTCCCTCCCTCCCTCCCTTTTTTCCTTCCTTCCTTCCTTCCTTCCTTCCTTCCTTCCTTCCTTCCTTCCTTCCTTCCTTCCTTCCTTCCTTCCTTCCTTCCTCCCTCCCTCCCTTCTTTCCTTCCTTCCTTCCTTCCTTCCTTCCTTCCTTCCTTCCTTCCTTCCTTCCTTCCTTCCTTCCTTCCCTCCCTCCCTCCCTCCCTCCCTCCCTCCCTCCCTCCCTTCCTTCCTTCCTTCCTTCCTTCCTTCCTTTCTTTCATTCTTCCTTCCTTCCTTCCTACCCTGACCTTCCTTCTTCTTCTCCTGCTCTTCCTCTCCATCTTAATTTCCCATTTCCCTGCGCTTCTCTCATTCTTGTTATTAACTATTGAGTAAATCATATGCCTTATTACTAAAAGGCTAGTTTATACCTCAAATCTTATTAATATTTCAGTATAAAAGGAACAAATAGGAAATATGAGTTTACTTTGTTTTTATGGAATAATTTGATTATGTTTATTGAAATATTATAATAGTATATATAGCATTGCTATTTTTCCAATGAAATTATGTCTATAATAAGCCTCAGTGCTTCTAGAGAGGAATAAAAGAGGCAATTAAGAAATATGTTTTTATATGGTTGTTTTTCAAAAGGACAAATAAGTATAATTTTATAATTTTTATGCTAAAATGTCTAACAATATATTTAATATAGTTGTGTTTTGGTATTATATATCTGTCTTCCCTAAATGTTTTGTAAACCTAGACATTAAATATATGAAAATATATTTAAAATATATTTAAAAATATATATAAAATATATATAAAAATATATATAAAAACATATATAAAATATATACAAAAATATCCTGAAAATATATTTCCAATTTGTGTTAGAATTTTCTTTCTTTGGAGATGAAAATATCAGTGCAGTCTGATATTTCAGAACTTCTAGGAAAAATAATGATATTCTGTTATTGCCTATTGCATTACTTAGGAGTGTGTTTATTTTATTGATGTGAACTATTTTCTGAAATTTTGAATAAATTGTTTATTTTGGTATTTTGTCCACACTGAATAGTATTCAGGGCTTATTCCTGACTCTGCCTTCAGGATCAATCTTGGTAGGCTTGAGTGGCCATACGGGGCCCTTGGGATCGAAACCAGGTTGGCCGTGTGCAATGCAAAAGTCTACCTGCTATACTATCACTCTGGACCCAAGAAATTTTTAATGAATTGAAAAGAGCAACCAGGTATTTATTATTCATTGCAATGAGGTCTTTACTATAGAATAGCTTAGGCACTGAAACCAAAAATGTCCAGTTATATGTTACATGTGTTATAGTTGTAAAGGTGTTTCTGAAAGTGCAAGCAAACACAAATCAAATTATGTGGATGTCAGATGACTCTCCTTTTATACTTCACAAACTCTCTTTGCACAACAAAAATGATTTATAACAGTTATTTTCAAAGGTGAAGGGAACAGAATTCCTGTGTAGAGTACCCCGTGGGAGAATAGAAAAAAAAAACACAGTCCCTCTCTAAAAGTAAGGGCTACTCAAGGTTCTATTAGTGGTTGCCAGTACTATCTGATGTCATGCATGTTGAGATCATGAAGGAAATCCAAAAAGTAGCTCCAGACTGAATCATATCAGCAATATGCATTTTCAAAATTGAGGTGAGAACAGATAACTTGAGGCTGGAAAAATACTAGAGCAGTTACGGTACTTGCAAATTGCAGAGCTGGGTTTCATGCTGAGCTGGATTCTATTCCTCACACAACATATGGTGTGCGCCCGAGCTTTAATCCAGTAGTAAGCCTGAGCACAATTGGGTATGACTCCAAGGCCAAACCAACCAAACTATGAAATAACATCCAGAGAACTTGAAGTCTATCTTCTTAATACTGTTTTAAATGTACAGCTTAGTATAGATACTTTACTCAGCACGGTACTACTATATATGAGTGCGCTGTTCTAAAGTTTTTTGAATGGTAACTTTCACAATGGAAATTTTTTTTCTTTGTTTGGGTCACACTCTGATGCACAGGGGTTAACTCCTGGATCATGATCTCAAGAATTACTCCTGGCGGTGCTCAGGGGGCCATGTGGGACGCTGGTAATTGAACTAAGGTCTGTTGTGTACACGGCAAATGCCCTACCACTGCCCTATCCCTCAAATCCCCCACATTGGAAATTTTTTTTGTTTGTTTTTGGTTCACACCGGCGATGCACAGGGGTTACTCCTGGCTCATGCACTCAGGAATTACTCCTGGCGGTGCTCGGGGGACCATATGGGATGTTGGGAATCAAACCTGGGTTGGCCACGTGCAAGGCAAAAGCCCTACTGGCTATGCTATTGTTCCACCCAACACATTGGAAATTTTTAATGTTATAATTTTGGTAACACCATTTAAAAATTTGTAAATGATGAGCAGGCCAGAGAGATAGTACAACAGGTAGGGAACTTGCCTGGTATGCAGTTGACTCAGGTTTGATCCCTACAACCTCATATGTTTCTCCAAGCACTGCTAGAATCAATCCCTGAGTAGAGCCAGGAGTAAGCCCAGAGCACACCCCTCAAAATAACAAAAACGTTTTCAAAAAGTCAAAGAGTACATATGTCAATATGTTTCAGGAGTACAAGTTATCAAACCAAACCCATCACCCAAGTAGGTTCCATCACATCCCACTGTAGACTCTTAGTCACTCTTCTCTCTCCATCATTAGTAACCTCTGTTCAGAATTGAAAGATTTGGTTTCATATAATCTATATTATTTTGCTCTACTTCTTTATATACTAGACATTTATAGGATCGTCCAGTATATTTCTCTATTCTTGGTTTTGTTTTGGGGCCATACTTTGTGGTTCTCGGGGCTTACTCATGACCTAGTGCTCAGAGATCATCCTCCCTGGGCGTCAGGAGATTATATGATATGATGGCAATCAAACTCGGGTCAGTAGTGTGCAAGGCATGCACTCTACTAGCTATACTCTCTGGCGTTTTCTTTCTTATTTTAACTTAGAGACAGCACAGCAGGTAGGGCGTTTGCACAGCAGGTGGGGCATTTGCTTGCATGTGGCTGACAGGGGTTTGATTCCTCCATCCTTCTTGGAGAGCCCGGCAAGCTACCAAGCTTATCGTGCTTGCAGGGCAGAGTCTGGCGAGCTACCCGTGGCATATTCGATATGCCAAAAACAGCAACAAGTCTCACAATGGACATGTTGCTAGTTCCGGTTCAGGCAAATGGAAGAACAACGGATGACAGTGCTACAGTGCTACAGTGCATATTTAGTATAAATCCTTCCACTTCTATACATGTCTTAGTAAAAGGCAAGGATACATGATTTGTTAGACAATAGATGATTTGCTAGTTCTGTGGGAAAAGGACTTTCTTTTTTTCATTGCCAAAACCAGTTCCATTTCTGTCACCACATACTGAAAGGCAATACTAAGTCCTAAGTATCTCTGGTGTGGGCCAAACACAAACAAACAAAAGATAAAAAACACATAATTTCTTGTAACTGAGAACATTTCATTGTGTAGAGCTATGCCACACCTTCTTTAACTCACCTATTAGATATTCTGAATAATAATATCTTCTGAATAGTGTAAATAAATTATGTTAGAAATTGCACAGAGCTTGATATTATGCATATTGAGTATTGTAAATAAGAATATTATAAATAACAACATAATAGTTAGACCCTCTGAAAGATGCTAAGAGATTAGGCTGGAGGTTGTTCTCCTCTATACATATTTATTTTGCATTTTTTGGGGGGTCACACCCTGCATTAAACAGTGGTTACTCCTTGCTCATGCACTCAGGAATTACTCTTGGCAAAGCTCCAGGGACCATGTGGGATGCTAAGAATTGAACACGGGTCATCCATGTGCAAGGCAAATGCCCTACCCCCTGTGCTATCACTCCAGCCCCTCTTCTCTATAGATAAATAATGCAATAAACATAGGTGTGTGTGTGTATATATATATCTCAAATATATATATATCAAATTAATGCATTTTTGTTTTTGTGGATTGATACCTGAGGGTTTGAAGAGATAATACAAGCTTCTAGGTGCAAATTTTTCATATGGTCTTGAATTTGGCCAACCCTTCCCAACTAAATCAGATGCACTATATGATACCCTGAGCACCTCTGAATGAAGACCTGGATGACCTTAAACACTGCCAGAGTGACCCACGTGTTCCCTAGAAGACCAGGGATCAAGAATTATCCTATCAGGGGCCGGAGCGGATAGCACAGCGGGTAGGGCGTTTGCCTTGCACGCGGCCGACCCGGGTTCGATCCCCGGCATCCCATATGGTCCCCCAAGCACCTCCAGGAGTAATTCCTGAGTGCAAAGCCAGGAGTAACCCCTGAGCATCGCTGGGTGTGACCCGAAAAGCAAAAAAAAAAAAAAGAATTATCCTATCATTGTTATCTCATTGAATTGCCAGATCGATTGGCTAAGAGTTACCTGAGAAACCTCAGGCACCCTGAACACTGCTTTTGAAAATTACAAAATTAGTAAAAGTAAAAATAGATACATAGAAGGGAAATTTATAGATAATATGGCAATTTTGCTTCTATATATTTGGGGGAGGCCATACCCAACAGTGCTAGAGGACTTCCTATATGTATAGGACTGACGGTTTCAATGATCTTGTGGTGTAATTACCATGTCTAGTCATACTGAGCCATGTATAAAATTTCAGAAGTGTTTGAACAGCCATGTGGTGCTAGTAATCAGATTCAGAGATATGTTTGCATGTACTCTACCACAGTGAGCCATTCCTGTTTTCCTTGAAGATTTTTTTTTTATTTATTAGGGAATCTTAAAAACTTAAAATCTTAAAAACTATCATAGATTTGAGGGTGTGTGTAAGGATTTTCAGCCCTGTTCAATTGGTCTGCAGCTTTGCCTTTGTTCCAATGCCATGTTACTCTAATTATTACCACTTTATAGTAGAGTTTGATGTTGGGGAAGGTGATGCCTCCCATCTTCTTTTTCCCAAGACTTGCTTTAGCTATATGTGGAGGGTTGTGGTCCATATAAATTTTAGGAGTGCTTGATCCATTTCTTTGAAGAATTTCATGGGTATCTTTATACGGATCACATTGAATCTGTATAATGCTTTGAGGACTATTACCATTTTGACTATATTTATTCTCCCAATCCACGAGCAGGGGATGTTTTTCCATTTCCTCGTGTTCTCTTTTATTTAATGAAGTAGGGTTTGTAGTTTTCTTGTACAGGTCCTTTCCCTCCTTTGTTAAGCTGATTCTTACATGTTTGATTTTCTGAGACATGATTGTGAATAGGATTGCTTTGTTCATGTCACTTTCTTCTCTCTCATTATTTGTGTATAGGAAAGCCATGAACTTTTGGGTATTGATTTTATAACCTGCAATTTTACTATACAGATCTATTGTCTCGAGGAGCTTCTTAGTAGAGGCTTTAGGGTTCTCTAAATATAGTATCATCTGAAAATAGTGAGAGCTTGATTTCTTCCGTTCCTATATGGATACCCTTAATATCTTTTCTTGCCTAACCCAATTGCAAGTACTTCCAGTACTATAATGAACAGAAGTGGTGAGAGCGGACATTCTTGTCTTGTCCCTGATCTTAGAGGGAAGGCTCTGAATTTCTCCCCATTGAGGATAATTCTTGCCATAGGCTGTGGTTGATGGCTTTGACCGTATTGAGGAAAGATCCTTCAATACCCATTTTGGTAAGAGTTTTCGTCATAAATGTTGGATCTTGTCAAGTGCTTTCTCTGTATCTATTGATATGATCATATGGATTTTACCTTTTCATTTGTTGATATGATGGATTATGTTGATTGATTTCTGAATGTTAAACCATCCTTGCATTTCCGCAATGAATCCTACTTGGTCATCTTTTTGATGAGTGGTTGGATTCCATTTGCTAATATTTTGTTGAGGATATTCACATCCATGTTTATCAGGGATATTGGCCTATAATTTTCTTTTTGTGTGCTGTCTCTGTGGTTTCATATTTATAACAGTCAAATTGACCAAAAGCTCATTTAATTAAGTGATTATAAATTTACTCTTTGACTGTCCTTATAGCTGGAGCTTATACATATGATTGTAGCTTTTTTACAGAACTTATTTATTTGCTTAACTTAATGTCATTTAATACATATGTATTTTATACTGAGGGCACTAGATATGGCAACCTATTTATTTATTGGAATAAGATATCCCATACTTTGGTTCCCAAGACATGAATTGTAGAGTAACAAGTAAATTACGATCGATTTTTTTTATTGAATCACCATGTGGAAAATTACAAAGCTTTCAGGTTTAAGTCACAGTTATACAATGCTCAAACACCCATCCCTTCACCAGTGCACATATTCCACCACCAAGAATCACAGTATACCTACCCCCCCACCCCCACCTACTCAGTCCTCCACCCCACCTGTGTAGCTGATAAATTTCACTTCACTTTCACTTTACTTTGGTTACATTCAATATTTCAACAAAAAACTCACTATTATTTTTGGAGTTTCTCCCCCCAAAGTCGGACCTGATGAAAAGGAAGCATTTGATAATTTGTTTTTCATTGCTGAGAATGAAGAGATATGAGGTCCAGCAGCCACAATAGCAGCAGCACAGTTTTGGATTTCTGTATTTTTGTATTTTAGTAACTAAGCCCAGAGAAATTTCTGCCAGAAATTGCATCATTGCAAGCTTGTACCTCTCAGCTACTTTATATTCCACATATGAGTGCAATCTTTCTATGTCTGTCTCTTTCTTCCTGACTCATTTCACTCAACATGGTACCTTCCATGTTGATCCACTTATATGAAAATTTCATGACTTCATGTTTTCTAAAAGCTGCATAGTATTCCATTGTGTAGGTGTACCAAAGTTTCTTTAACCGGTCATCTATTTGGGGGCACTCTGGTTTTTTCCAGGTTGTGGCTATTGTAAACAGTGCTGCAATGAGCATAGAATTGCAGATGTCATTTCTACTATCCCTTTTTGCCTCTCTGGGACATATTCCCAGGAGTGGTATTGCTGGGTCAAATGGAAGCTCAATTTCTAATTTTTTGAGAATCGTGCATATTGTTTTCCAAAAGGGCTGAACCAATTGGCATTCCCACCAGCAATGAAGGAGAGTCCCTGTCTCCCCACATCCAATGCCAACTCCGGTTGCTTTTGTTTTTTAGGATGTGGGCCAATCTCTGTGGTGTGAAATGATATCTCATTGTTGTTTTGATCTGCATCTCCCTGATGATTAGTGATGTCGAAAATTTTCTCATGTGCCTCTCAGCCATTTGGAATTCTTCTTTGGGAAATTTTCTGTTCATTTCATCACCCCATTTTTTGATCTGGTCGGCAGTTTTCTTCTTGTGGAGTTCAACCAGTGCATTGTATATCCTTGATATCAACCCTTTATCGGATGGGTACTACATAAATATCCCTTCTCATTCTATAGATTGTCTTTGTTTTGGTCACTGTTTCTTTTGAGGTGCAGAAGCACCTTAGTTTGAGATAGTCTCATTTATTTATCTCTGTTTAGTGATGAAGAGCATTTTTTCATGTGCTTTTTGGCCATTCAGATTTCTTATTTGAGAAAGTTTCTGTTCATTTCATCGCCCCATTTTCTGATGGGATTGGATGTTTTCTTCTTGTAGAGTTCAACCAGTGACTTCTATGTTCTTAATATCAACCCCTTATCAGATGGGTATTAGGTGTATATCCTTTCCCATTCTATAGAGTGTCTTTGTATACTGGTCACTCTTTTTAGGTACAGAGGATTCTTAGTTTAAGATAGTCCCATTTGTTTATTTCTGTTTTCCCTCACTTGGTCAGTTGTATGTCATCTTTGGAGATATACCTTTAGCTTCAATGTTGTGGAGGGTTTTGCTGACCTTGTGTTCAATGTATCTTTGGATTCTGTTCTGATGTTGATGTCTTGAATTAATTTTGATCTGACTTTTGTGCATGATGTTTGGTAGAGGTGTGAGCCCATTTGTTTGCATTTATCTGTCCAGTTTTTCCAGCACTGTTCAAAGCAGCAATGAGATACGATCTCACAACACAAAGCCTGGCCCACATCCAAAAGAACAAAAGCAACCAGTGCTGGTGTGGATGTGGGGAGAAAGAGATTCTCCTTCACTTCTGGTGGGAATGCCGACTGGTTCAGCCCTTTTGCAAAACAGTATGGATATTTCTCAAAAAATTAGAAATTAAGCTCCCATTAGATCCAGCAATACCACTTCTGGGAATACATCCCAGAGATGCAAAAAGTATGGTAGAAATGACATCTGCACTTGTATGTTCATTGCAGCACTGTTAACAATAGCCTGAATTTGGAAAAAACCTGAGTGGCAGAGAACAGATGATTGGTTAAAGAAACATTGCTACATCTATACAATGATATACTATGCAGCTGTTAGAAAAGATGAAGTTATGAAATTTGCATATAAGTACAAGAACATGGAGAGTATCATTCTAAGTGAGATGAGTGAGAAAGAGAGGGGCAAACATAGAAGGACTGCATTCATTTATGGAGTATAAAGTAACAATATGGGAGACTAAGACCTGAGGAAGTAGAGATAAGAACCAGGAGGATGGCTTGGAAGCTGCCCTAACATGCTGAAAGAAAAGGCATCTCAGATAGAGAAGGGACCACCAAGTAAAGGATGCTAAGCGGGCCCTCTTGGGATGGGAGATGTGTGCTGAAGGTAGACGATAGACTAAACATGATGGCCACTTAATGCCTGTATTGAAAACCACAATGTCTAAAAGGAGAGAGAGAGTAAAAGGGAATGTACCTGTCACAGAGGTGAGGGAAGGGGGGTGTAGTAGGAAAGATACTGGGAACATTGGAGGTAGAGAATGGACAATGGTGGAGGGATGGGAACTCCATCATTGTATAACTGAAATGTAAGCATGAAAATTTGTAAGTCTGTAACTGTATCTCACAGTGATTCATAAATAATAATAATAATAATAATAATGATAAAGTGAAAAAAATAAAAATAAAGAAAAAATTTCCTGATAATAAATAAATAAATAAATTCTCCCAAGGGGGAAAAAAAAACTATTCCTGGAACTAGAGAGATAGTACAGTGTATAGGGTGTTTTCCCTGCATACTGCATTTCAGGAATCAACCCCTAGCATCCCATATGTCCCCAGAAGCCTTTCCAAGTGTGATCCCAAAGAACAGAGTCAGAAGTAAGTCTTTAGTACTGCTGGTGGCCCTAAAAGAAAAATAAAACAAAACTAACTTTTCGTAGAGCTCAAACAAATTTAATTTTCATTCCCATCAACAGTGAATGAGAGTTCCTTTTCCTTCAAATCCTTAGTGGCATTTGAAATTTTTGGTCATTTTACTGTAAGCCAGTCTCATTGGCTTAATAGGTTATTTCATGTCATTTTAGTTTGCATTTCCATGGAAAATTGTGTTTTGATCTATTATTTTTTTTCTTTAGTGGTTAATGGGGAATGGTTCTCTCTATATATGGTGATTCTCAGGACTCATTTATGGATCTGTGCTCAAGTAAGGCTCTTAACAATGCTCCTGTGACCATATGCAGTGCTAGGATCAAAGAAATATCGTCATGAATGATGCAAACACCTTAAACCACTACTGAAAATTCTTCAACACTTGAAGAGAACTTTTTAAAAATGTTTTGTAATTTTTTCGAATCACCGTGATATAGTTACAAGCTTTCATGTTTGGGTTGCAATCTCACAATGATCAAACACCCATCCCTCCACCAGTGCACATTCCCCACCAACAATATCCTGGGTATACCTCCTCTTTCCCACTCTCCCCCTGCCTCTAAGGCAGACAATATTCCCCATACTCTCTCTCTACTTTTGAGCATTATAGCTTGCAACACAGACACTGAGAGGTCATCGTGTTTGGTCCATTATCTACTTTCGGCATGCATCTCCCATCCCAGCTGGTTCCTCCAGCCATCATTTTCTTAGTGATCCCTTCTTTATTCTATCTGCCTTCTCCACTCTGCTCATGAAGCAGTCTTCCAGCGATGGAGCTATGGGCAATCCCCCTTGCCCTCCTATCTTTCGTTCTTGGGTGTCAGCCTCATGTGATGCTACCCTACATTCCACAAATAAGTGCAGTCCTTCTATGTCTGTCTCTCTTTCTGACTCATTTCACTTAGCATGATACTCTCCATGTTTATCCATTTATAGGCAAATTTCATGACTTCAACTCTCTTAACAGCTGCCTAGTATTCCATTGTGTAGATGTACCAAAGTTTCTTTAACCAGTCATCTGTTTTAGGGCACTCGAGTCGTTTCCAGATTTTGGCTATTGTGAACAGTGCTACAATAAATATATAGGTACAGATACCATTTCTACTGTGCTCTTTTGCATTCTCGGGATATATTCCCAGAAATGGTACTGCAGGGTCATATGGAAGCTCAATTTCTAGTTTTTGAAGGATAGTCTATATCGATTTCCAGAAAGGGTGGACCAACCGGCATTCCCAGCAACAGTGATGGAATGTCCCTTTTTCCCCATGTCCACGCCAGCACTGGTTGCTTTTGTTCTTTTGAATGTGTGTCAGGTTCTGTGGTGTGAGATATCTCATTGTTGTTTTGATTTGCATCTCCCTGATGACTAGGGATGTGGAGCATTTTTTCATGTGCCTTTTGGCCATTTGTACTTCTTTTTTGAGGAAACTTCTGCTCATTTCTTCTCCCCATTTTTTGATGGGGTTGGAGGATTTTTTCTTATACAATTCTATAAGTGTTTTGTATATCCTGAATATTAATTCCTTATCAGATGGGTATTGGGGTAATATTCTTTCCCTTTCTATGGGCTCTTTCTGGAATTTGGTCACTGTTTCTTTTGAAGATCAGAAGCTTCTTTAGTTGATGTAGCCCCATTTGTTTATGTTTGCTTCCACTTGCATGGTCAGTGCTGTTTCCTCCTTAAAGATGCTTTTACCTTCAATGTATTGGAGAGTTCTGCTCTCTGCCATCCAATTCAGGTACCAGCCCAGGTCTGGGTTCCTGCCCGGGGCCACGATTTTGCCCAGTTCCTAAGAAAGCCAGTTTTCATCCTTGCTCTTCGGGTGGTGGGAATTGAAGAACTCCACACCTCATCCAAAGTTGAATCATTCTGAGTGCTCTCTGCCACCCAATTCAGGTACCAGCCTGGGTCAGGGCTCTTGCCTGGAGCTGTGGCTGCATTACATGTTCCATAAAGAAGCTACCCTTTTAGCTAGAACTTTCACCAGGTTAACTTAAGCAACAGAAACACATTAGCCAATATCTCATTAAGCCCATTTAAATTAATATCACATCATAAACAGAATAATATCAGTGAGTGTGAAGGGCTGAGCCACATAGGTCACAATGGTAAAGCAACGCAGATCCCCACCAAGCTTACTTGTTGAAGAGGTTAGCCCAGAAGACCCCAACAGCAATGAAGTGCTATACAACCTCTCTGACAACAAATTTAGAAAGGAGCTACTGAGGGTGCTTAGGGAGCTAAAAGAAACAATGGAAAGCAATAGCAATAAAATAAAGAAGATTTGAAGGTAGAGATGTGGAAAATACAAATGGAAATGACAGATGTGAAAAACCTGGTAGGAAAATTAAACTCACTGGACGGCCTCAGCAGCAGAGTAACAGCTGCTGAGGACAGAATTAGTAAGCTTGAAGATGAAGTCCAGAGACTCTCTAGAAAACAACAGAAAATGGAAAAGAGATTGACAATCCGGGAAGAGATGGCAAGAGAAGATCGTGATGAAGCCAAGAGAAGTAATATAAGAATTATTGGCGTCCCAGAGGGACAGGAAAAATGCAGGATGCTCATTTGTGCATTTTTTTCCTTGGAGTTGCTGAATTTATTATACAACCCTAAAAGACCCTGCTTTATCTTTTATGTCTTAGACTCTTATTTCATAAATCAATAATTAGCTCCATCTTTGTTTGTAAGCACTTTTGGTGGCAGTAAGAAATGTACGATATCTAAGCCCTGACATTCTGCTTGCTGATCACCAACCCAGGTGAGGCCTGTCTCCCGCTAACATCGCTGGTCCTACTCTGGAACAAGGAGTAGAGTTCCTCCTTCTGATTTGGTCCCAGCAACTTGGGCATCCAGCCTGGGCCACATTAAGGGTCCACCTCACAGCTCCTGAAGGCTGCACAACAGATCTACTCAATAAATTGTATGCTGCTCACAGCGATGCTTCCTGAAATTCAGCAAAGACAGGGAAGAAAGAGAGCAAATTCCAGCATAATCTCTCAACTTCTTTCAGGGGGTCTTACTACAAAGACTCATTACCAGTGCACCATAAACACTAGAAAACCAAAGGATAAAATAAGCAACACCCAACAAACTCAATGAGCAAAAACAATATCACTGAAGTCACAAACAACACCATCAGTTTAGTATATCTTCCAAAAATGACTTAATGACACCATGATGAGGAAGATTAACACAATAAAAGAAGCAATGGAACAATAGCAAGGCACATGAAAATGTAAGAGTGGAAAGTTTTTAAAAACGTGATAAAATCAGAAATGACAGAAACAGCATGATAGGATGGTACTTAAAAAATGCAACAGAAACTCTGAATAGCAGAATAACTGCATCTGAACAAAAGATCAAGGAGCGCCATGAGAAGGAAGAAAGTACTAGGAAAGAGCAGAAGGTGGAAAGTAGCCTAAAACCCCCAATAAAACCAAAAATTAAAACTACATACCAGATAACTATAAAAAGAGCTCATAGGAGAATCATCAAAGTTCTTGAAATTCAGGAATAATTTAATAAAGAAAATAATGAAGAAATAATAATTTAATAATAATATTATTCTTCAGAATTATGGCTCATATTGATGTTATAAATATAATTACATGACTCTTTAGTATATGTTGTATTATTAATTTACATTTAAGAAGGGAATGAAACTGCAGATTGGCAAAAGTCAGCATATTAGTTCACTTAGAAATCTTTTCATGGAAAGTATATCTAATTATTCATTATTAATTATGTGATTTAATTTTTTAATTTTTTATTTTTTTTAATTTTTAAACTACTTTATATTCATATTCAAGCATGTGTTGAAACAATTAAGAAATTATATCTGAATTATATTTTAAAATCCATAATATAAAACATTATTCATTCCCTGTTGTTCTGTGCATTTTTACATAGTAGTACAGTGGGTAGGGTGTTTGCCTTGCACCCTGTTGACCCGGGTTTGATTCCTACGTCCCTCTCGGAGATCCTGGCAAGCTACCGAGAGTATCCTGCCCACATGGCAGAGCCTGGCAAGCTACCCGTGGCATATTCGATATGCCAAAAACAGGAACAAGAAGTCTTACAATGTATTTATCAAAAATATAGATGGATTAAAGTATTTCTTTTTTCAAAAGACATTTAAACTATATTGCATGTAAATGTATTGTGTATGCAGCAATGAACTAAGTCCAAGTTTTATCTGCAATGAGGACAACATTCTAACATTCTACAAGTAGCACTGTAGCACTGTCATCCCATTCATCCATTTGCTTGAGCGGGCACCAGTAACATCTCCATTGTGAGACTTGTTGTTATTGTTTTTGGCATATTGAATACATCATGGGTAGCTTGCCAGGCTCTGCATGTGGGCAAGATACTCTCAGTCGCTTGCCTGGCTCTCCAATAGGAATGGAGGAATCGAACCTGGGTCGGCCATGTGCAAGGCAAATGCCCTACCCACCATTCTATTGCTCCTGTCCAACATTCTAGAAGTAGAGGCATTAAATTGTATCCACAGCCTTGTCTATTCAGTGATTACAGATTGACTCATATAAAATATAAGAAACAATGTTATATATTTTAATTAAACTATTCAGGTATTTATAATTGATTGCCTCAGCATTAAAAATGCTGTTTCAGTCTGGTCTTTACTGAAATGTATGCATACATGTGTATCCAATGTATATGTATCATACATAAAATATATGCACTGATATATATTTATATACATGATTAGGCTTCACTTTTATATTAAATTTTTATCCTGAAGCACCATGATTTGCAAAACTGTGAATGATAGTGTTTCATTCATACAACACTCCATTACTGCCCTTCCCGCCAGGCTATCTACATCCCTCCACCAGCCTCTCGGTCCCCTCACTCACCCCCTGCCACCGAGAGCCCTTAGTAGTCTCAGTTAGGCTTCATTTTGAATGCTGTTTGTGTTGTAAATGTGTTACTTTTTTTCAGATAAAGGCAGCATAATTATAAGCTAGAAGCAATAAAAATAGTGAGGACCCTTATTTTCTTATATAATAAGCAGTCTGGAAATTGTTATTCTTAGGCTTTTGTTTTGTTTTGTCTTTTGTAAATGGATAAACAACAGAAAAATAATCTAGGTTTTCAACACTACCTTTGAGTTTTCCACAGTAAGCAGTACCAATTTATAGATGACTTAATCAACACATATATAAGAACATTTATTTCTCTACTTTCCACTATTATTAAAATTGTAGGAGAAAAGTCAATTCTCCTTGTTACCTATTATGTATGCCTCTATTGAAAATGATTATCAACATTTTCAAACAACATCATCATGATATTCTCTCTTTGTCTCATTTTCCTGTTTTTACTGCTTTAAATATAGGCTTGTTGATGAAGATTGAAATAATCATCCTTCACTAATAGGAAAAGACCAGGGGAATTCTCTCATGAATGTTTACCATGCAAGTTGCATAGACCAAGATTTGATCACATTGCAATATATGAAAAGGCCCACCATTCCTCAGAGGAAAAAAAAGGCAGGAAGAGTGAATTGCGCTAACCTTGAGTCATTCCAAAAGATATAAATGTTCAAGAAGTCACGCCTAGCAAAGGATAATAATGTGACTACATTGATGGGGTTATATGAATAGTAAAGAAGAGAGAAACTATAGGTAAACTCATATTTTCCTTATTGACATAAGATATAAAATCTTGAACCAAAATGTTTGTGAAATTCTGATAAGATCAATAAGATCTAGCATAGTGCAAAGACCAGATTATCCTGGACACAGTGAGGATACCCTTTTTGAATCCAAATTACTTTTTGTTTTATTATTCTTGAAAGGTGGACATAAAATCATTATTCTTTTTAAAAGGGACCTAAACTATGACTTGCTTTGAATATGAAAAACTGAAAAATGTAAGTCATAAAAAAGTACAGTTTTCTCATTGTGAAATATTTTTTAGTAGAAATAAAAATCTGATTTGAAATCAGGCTGGGAAAATAAGAAAGAGAGAGGGCAACAGGGAAAATAAAAAGGAGATAATGAAGGACAGCCAGACAGAGAGAATGAGACTGACAGAGAGAAAGAGTGGGGGAGGTTATTTAATTTTGGACTTCCAGTTAGGTTTTCCTTTGATCAAAACAGTTTTCAGGAAAGCTGTTGATAATCCACTGATTTGCTTAACTCCAAGATACTTTCAAAATGAGTCATATGTTTTATGATTACAAATGAATTTTCATTGTGTTTCCTCTGAGTCCTTGAAAAATGTCATCAGAATAGTGATTACATTAAATCTGTATATTGCTTTGGGTACTATGGTCTTTTGGGCAATGCTAATTCTTCCAGTCCATGAACATGTAATTTAAAAGAATAGGAAAAACGACCAAATAACAAAATAATTAAGACTATTCTTAGTTCTATAAACTCCTGTAATAAAATGGAATACTTCACATAAAATGAATTTTCCCCCGCAGGTGAAATTTGTGACATCTATTAATTTCTTTATTATAAATTCTTACTACACTTTAGATAATCTCAAATTTGCATTACTGTACAGAATTATGTAAGTATCTAAAAGTTCCTGGATGAGATTTAGAAGTTAATTTGCTTTATATGAGTAAAATATTCAATTTACATAGCTTGGAATAGGTTTATTTGTTTTACAGTATTAAAAATGCTGTCATCATTATTTACTTTTCTTTGTTTGTTTGTTTGTTTGTTTTATTTCTGATCAGACCCTGTGATTCTTAGGTCTCTTGAGCCTGTCACTTTATCACTGTCATTGTCATTCCATTGTTCATCGATTTGCTTGAATGGGTACCAGTAACATCTCCACTGTAAGACTTGTTACTGTTTTTGGCATAGCCAATATGCACGGGTAGCTTGCATTTGCCTTGCATGCAGCCGACCTGGGTTCAATTCCTCCGCCCCTCTCGGAGAGCCCGGAAAGCTACCTAGAGTATCCCGCTCACACGACAGAACCTGGCAAGCTACCGGTGCATATTGGATATGCCAAAAACAGTAACATAACTATTTTTTTTAAACATTTGAGGCCGAAGCAACCCTATATAGGGTAGGGTATTTGCTTTGCACACGGACAACCCAAGTTCAATTCCCAGCAAATCAAAACCTCTGAACAATTGCAGGAATAATTCCTTAGTGCAGAGCTAGGAGTAATCCCTGAGCATCGCTCGGTGTGACCAAAAAGCTAAATAAAACAAAACAAAAAATGCCCTGTTGCTGATACAGTATAATTTAATCACAGATTTTTATGCATAACTTTCTCTTAATTTGTCATCTTACTCAACTTTGACCTCTAGAGTCATGAGATAAATTAAAATAGATGTTCACTATATGAATCAATTTGACATTTTTCCTAGACAAATAGAGTCAAGGAAATGTACTAAAAATTTTTAGATTCCAAAGTATTAATAATAGAATAGTTTTTTATAATCATTATAATTTTTCTAGTCTAAGCTTAGGAAAACATGTTTTTTATTAATATAGCTCATAAAACAGAATTGATAACTCACTTAATAAAGTAGTAATAAAAATGAAAGTATAATGTCCTATAAAAATTTCCAATAATTCATGCTGTTAATTAAATGCTTTCCCATCCTGAAGGAAGCATTTTAGTATAGTAAATACATAAATTCTATCAATAATTATGATTATAATTTCTCAATTTCATTCATTAGCATAAATTTTCAGTATTTTCTTCTATTTTAGTTGTCATTGAGGTGTGTGTGTGAGAGAGAGAGAGAAAGAGAGAGAGAGAGAGAGAGAGAGAACTTAGTCATTAGTGAAATTGTTTATTAGACATTTTATGCCAGTCTCTTTTGGCACTTTGGGAAAATACTTTGCTTGCAATAAATTACCTTCTTTGAAGTGGTCTGGCCATGTGACTTGGTCAATTACAAGTGAAAGGAAATACAAATAGTAAATTCTGGTGAAAGTTTCAAAAACCATCACACATTTGCTATGTTTATTTCCTGGTGGTGCAAATTCAATGGAATAATGTACCTAAATAAAGCCTTTTATTCTGAGTCTATGATAGGACAATTAAAAAAAAGACAGAAGTTCAGAAGTTTCACTGATGAGCCACTTATAGACAGTGAAATTTAATATTCATTATGATTGAAACTTGGGATTTGACAGTTTGTTATGGAAAATCAAAGTTTGTTGTCAATGACAGGATTTCTTTTTTTATGACAAACTGGAACCAATGCAGCTGTCCTGCTACTCAATTCCTTCATTTTAAAAAAATGCAACTCAATATAATTTACTAATATTTTATTATTAAGTACTTAGTTGTTTTTTAAATACTTTGAAGCCTTTGTTTGATAATGTTTTTTGTGGAAAAAAAAGTAGAACTATGTGTTTGAATCTAAGTGTTTGTAGTTTTGTTGATTTTTAATCTACTTGGGGCTATTTTCCAGTTGTGTCTTTAATGAGTCACAGACTTTCTGATAAATACTGGCAAACTGCTTTCTAAAAAGAACTTATTGTTTTTCAATTTAGTAGCATAGCCACTAGCGTTTTAAATATTTCACTGACTTAATGCAGGGAAGTGCTAACTTACTTGTTCTTTGATATATAACAATTTCAATCTTTTATAAAATATTTTTATACAAATTCAACTTTGAATTAATAAAAAACCAGAATATTTTACAGTATCTTATCTTTAGAAAGATTTTATTTTCAAATATGCTAATTATATTTTTAATGGTTGTATTATATTATTAAATGATTTATATTAAAATTTCACTTATGTATTTGAAAATAAGTTTAATATGTAATTTTTTAAACTATTTTATAAAATGCTTTTATCCAAGAAAAAAAACATGTGAATACAAATTATGTACTAATAATATGTATAATAAATGCTAACTTAGATATAGAAATTCAGTTATGATTTTGATCAATTATCTAAATATTCAGTTAATAAATATCAATTCTATGAATAATAAGTTAATTGCAACAAAAATATTATATCTTTAAAATTAAATTAATAACATTATCCTCGCTCAAAGTTTTGATGGTTATGTATTGTGTCAGAAGTTAACAATCTCATTAAAATGACTTCCTGAAGTATGACAAGAAGTCTGAATACCTTAAAATACTACCCCTATTATTGCTATGTTTTACTAGTGTGGAATGAAATTTATTATTTTTCATCATTATGTTGTGTAGGACTGGAGCCCTAGCAAAGCGGGTTGGGCATTTGCCTTGCATGCAGCCAAACCGGGTTCAATTCCTTCGTCCCTCTCGGAGAGCCTGGCAAGCTACCAAGAGTATCCCACCTGCTAGGCAGAGCCTAGCAAGCTATCTGTTGTGTATTCGATATGCTAAAAACAGTAACAACAAGTTTCACAATGGACGTTACTGGTGCCCGTTTGAGAAAGTCAATGAACAACGGGACAACCGTGCTACAGTGCTACTTGCTGTGTTTCTAGGATTCTTTAAAAATATAATTTTCATTACTAGTTCCCTTAATGATCACTAGCAAAATTATATTATTTTGTATAATATGATAGTTTTAACTATAAACATCATTTTGCCAATACTCACATCTACTTATACTGAATCTAGACTTGTTTTAGTTTGTCTTTGAACAAAAATTTAAGTTAATGCCTAATGAAATGGACCCTAAAGAAATTGGGTTGGAAGATGTGAACTAAAAGTAGACTATAGATCAAACATGAAGGCCACTCAATACCTCTCTTGCAAAGTACAACACCCAAAAAGAGAGAGAACAAAAGGGAATGCCCTTCCGCAGAAGCAGGGTGGGGTGGTGGGGGATGGGGTGGGGTGGTGGGAGGGATACTGGGATCATTGGTGGTGGAGAATGGGCACTGGTGGAGGATGGGTAAACGATCACTGTATGAGTGAAATGCAAACACGAAAGTTCATAAGTCTGTAACTGTACATCACAGTGATTCTCTAATAAATAAATAAACAAACAAACAAATAAATAAATAAATAAAAGAAATGGTAATCTAAGTTTTAAAGAGATGGTACAGGGTTTTCTCAGAGTGGCATGACCATTTGTCTAGTTTTATAGACTAAATTTTGATCCCTATCCTTAATGCATAAAGTCAAAATCTTTATTATCTGAGATTGTGATTCTATTTGAGTGTAGACCCTCTACAAAGGTAGTTAATATCAAATTAGTTATACGGATTTACCTCATCCAATATAAGTAGTATCTTCATACACATATGCAAAAGCAAAACAAAATGAAACATTTGGGCATATGTACTAGAGATGCATGTGCAAAGTAAAGATTATGTGAACAAGAGGATTACCAAAAAAACAAAAAAGAGGTCAAATAGTTCAGAGTCCTTGGGACATATCTTTGGTGTGTGAACTTCTGTAGCAAGCACTAGAGAAAGAGCAGAAGGACAGAAAAATGTGAATGAGGATTTAGGGATATTGAAGTGGAGATGGAGACAGAGGTCTCAGTAGAAATAAAATCTACCTAACATCAATTTTGTATTACCAATCTTCAGAATTTTGAGAAGACAGTTCCTTTGTGAAAATTAAGTCCATCAGGACACCTGGACAGTCTTGGACTGGGGCCGGAGATTCCACCCCAGTGGCCATGCCTTTGCACAGTCACGTGGATGTGGAACAAGCAGGAGCCAGAGCCAGCTTTATGACTTGGGGTTCCAGCGAGTGCTTGCAACCATGTATGCAGGCTGTGAACTAGGCTTTTGCTCCATGCTGCTCCAGGAAGGGAAATGATTTAATTTCCAACTTAAATCTCCCTGGACTTAATTACTATAATACAGAAATTGTAAACCGTGCGGCCGCTACCGTGGCCGCTCGACTTTTTATCTCTTCATTCTCATCAGTGGAAAACTTATTATCAAATATTTCCTTGTCAATAGAGCTGTATTCTTGGGGGATAAATTCCAACAAAAATAGTGAGTCTGTGTTGAAACTCCAACAACAATAGTGAGTTTTGTGTTGAAATATGTAATGTAATCAAGGTAAAGAGAAAAGGAAGTGAAATTATCAGTCACACGGGGGGGGGTTTGGGGGGTGAGGGGTGGGATGTATACTTGTTTTTTTTTTTTTTGTTTTGCTTTGTTTTGTTTTTTGTTTTTATTGGTGGTGGAATATGGGCACTGGTGAAGGGATGGGTGTTTGAGCATTGTATAACTGAGACATAAGCCTGAGAACTTTGTAACTTTCCACATGGTGATTGAATAAAATAAATTAAAATTTTTTTTAAAACAAAATAAAATAAAAAAGAAAAAAAAAGAAAATTAAGTCCATCGTATTTAGTTCCTTGTGTTGATCCATTATAATAGAAATCGTAGACGAAGTAGTCTCACAATCAATTTCCAGACAATTGACTAAAAAATCTACCTAAATAAAGTGCATAATTCTGACTCAAAGAATAAAAAGCCCATAAAATAATGGCCACACTAAACATTGAGTAGAACTTTTTGACACAATAATTGATTTTATTAATGATACTAAGTTTCTGTTCATGTTTTTACTGATTTCTATCCTATTGCTTTAATATATTTGTAAACCATAAATATTCACATAGCATTCAGTTATTTAAATAACTGAATTTAAATAATTAAATTAATGTGATTTAAGATATTTAAATCACACATTGAAACAAAGTTGAAGTTTAAAGCAATGGGTTCTCAGTCATTTTATAATTTTTCTATTTTCTTTACTTTTATTTACACCCACTACCAATTTATTCTTCTGTGATGGGTGAAATAACCTAGTTTATCAGCTAACAGCATCTATTTGTGTGTGCTTGTGGTACATATGTATGTGAATGCATGTATATATATATATCAACAATCTAATAAAATATTATAGTTGCCTGGCTCTTTTAACAATTACATTTTTGAAAAGAAATCATTAAAAAAAATTTATCCAAAGCAGCAGATGGCATATAAAAGGTAACCATAAATTACTCAATGCAATGCATTTCTAGGGCCAATTGGCCAATGTTTCATAGACTATTGTAAAATAAGCAAAGGAGCAAATTCATATTCAAATATATAAGGGTAGTTTATGTTAAAAGATGTGTTAGAAGATAATGATTAGAATCAGAGAAAAAACCTTCAAGACATTAAATTTGAAATGTAAACAGAATCAGATTGATGCAGAC
This sequence comes from Sorex araneus, assembly GCF_027595985.1. NCBI lineage: Eukaryota > Metazoa > Chordata > Mammalia > Eulipotyphla > Soricidae > Sorex > Sorex araneus. The sequence continues at coordinate 169,652,929 of NC_073303.1, read as the reverse complement.
TATCATTGTTAAGACAGGGATGAAAATACCACTTAATATTTGAGAAAATTGTGACTGCAATAATGTATTTTAATATACATATGCAATAAACTGTTGGGAGAAAGTAGAAAAGTAAGAATAAATATAATATTAAACATATATAAACTAAAGAAAATTAAGTAATAACTCAATAAGTAGAAGTGTGTGTCCTTTAGTCATAGCATAATAAATTGTATAAACCAAGAATATTTCAAGATATCAAGTTAATTTGCATTTCAGATTAAAATATTCTCACATGATATCATAAGGATGAACTCAACTCTCCTCTCCCTTACCCTTCTTTCTCCTTCCCTCCCATTCCTTCTCCTCCCCTCCCCTCATCTCCTTTCCCATCCCCTTGTCCCCTCCCCTCTTCTCCCCTCCCCTCCCCTCTTTCCCCCCTCTCCTCTCCTCTCCTCTCCTCTCCTCTCCTCTCCTCTCCTCTCCTCTCCTCTCCTCTCCTCTCCTCTCCTCTCCTCTCCTCTCCTCTCCTCTCCTCTCCTCTCCTCTCCTCTCCTCTCCTCACCTCTCCTCTCCTCTCCTCTCCTCTCCTCTCCTCCCTTCTACTCCACTCCCCTCCACTCCCACCTCCTCTGTTTCTGCCCCTCCTGCCCTGCCCCTTTACTATCTACACTTCCCCTTACCTCCCTCCTCCTTCTCTAAGGTCTTCTCTCTTCTCTCCTCTCTTCCACTCCCCTGACCTCTTCATCACTTACTTCCCTTCTTTTTCCTCTTAATCGTTTTTTGCTGCTCCTCTCTTGTCTTCTCTCCTATCTTCCCCTCTCCTCCACTTTCTTCTACAGCTCTCCTCCCTACCCTTACCCTCTCTTCCTTCTGCTCCTCTCTCCAACACTTTGTTCACCTCTCCCCCTTCTCTCCTCTTCATCCCACTCCTTTCTTCTTTTACTCCTTCTACTCTCCCATTTCTTTCCCTCCACCCTTATCCTTCTTTTTTTTTTTAATAATAATTTAATTTTATTGAATCACCATGTGGAGAATTACATTGCTTTCAGGTTTAAGTCTCAGTTGTACAATGCTGAAACAACCAGTGCCCATATTCCACCACCAAAAAACAAACAAACAAACAAACAAACAAACCCCAGTACACCTCCCATCCCCCCCGTAACTGATACATTTCACTTTACTTTCTCTTTACTTTGGTTACATTGAATATTTCAACAAAAAGCTCACTATTATTGTTAGGAGTACCCCACTAGAGTCAGACCTGTTGTGAAGAGATATGAGGTCGCGCGGCCACAGTAGCAGCCAAGCGGTTTGGGATTTCTGAACTTTAGCAACTAAGTCCAGAGAGATTTCTTCCAGATATTGGATCATTGCAAGTTTGTAACACTTATCTGTGGTCGTCATAATATGGCGGTCACCACGCCCTTCACCCCCGGCAAGGAAGAGGCGAGAGAGAGAGAGAGAGAGAGACAGAGAGAGAGACAGAGAGAGACACAGAGAGAGAGAGAGAGATAGAGAGAGAGAGAGACAGAAAGAGAGACAGAGAGAGAGAGAGAAATACCTAAATACCTTTCCCCTCCTGGACAGGCATGGGGCCGCAGATTAGTTCTCAGTCTGGAGACATTCTTCAAGGACCTGCCCATACCAAAAGTAGTTTAGCTGGCCTCTGGAGTCATGCTAGTGCAGCTGTGGAGGTGATCACATCTCAGCGGCCCACCCTTATTCTTCTTATCTTCTCTCTACCCCTTTCTTTCCCTTTCCTTTCCACTTCTCTTTTTTCCTTTCTTTTGAATTCTGCAGCATTAATTTTACTTATAAGCAAACTTTACCATCATATATGTAAGATTAAATTCTAAGTCATCCTTGCTGTATCTTTCCAAATTAGTAAAGATTATAGAAGCAATTGAATTCCTACAAGGATTCTTGAGAGGAATTCATATTTTTCTCAATTACTATACAGTTGATCCTTGAACAATATCATGGGAGAGAAACTGATCTCTGTCCAGTTGAAAATTAAAGTATCACTGTATCACTGTATCACTGTCATCCTGTTGCTCATCAATTTGCTTGAGTGGGCACCAGTAATGTCTCCATAATGAGACTAGTTGTTGCAGTTTATGGCATATCAAATACACCATAGGTAGCTTGCCAGACTTTGCTGTGCCGACAAGATACTCTCACGGTACCTTGCTGGGCTCTCCGAGAGAAGTGGAGGAATCGAAACTGTGTCGGCTGGGTGCAAGGCAAATGCCCTACCTGCTGTGCTATTGCTCCCGCCCAATTAAAGTATAATTTACTATTAAATCTCCCTATATTTAGTTTCCTCTGTTCAGTGCATCAGTGAATTTGGAATGCAAAGATTAAAAAAAAGAGAAACTAGTATTAGTGAAAATATAACATGTTAATCTGTGTTGTTCAAATATTCAACACAATTTACTGACAGGCCTAGTAATACATCTAGTGACTCTTAGGGGGCTGATCTAAAACCCATATTTACTTGTCACAAAGATAGGGATAGTATGGGTTTCATTTGAGTTAGCTTGGGCTATTGTAAAAGCACAACACAAATATATGCTCAGAAAGCAGGTAGTAATTTCTCACACTTTTGGAAGCTAGGAAATTCCATCATTAAGGACCCAACTTACTAAATTTTAGGTTAAAATCTTAACATTTCCAGATGGCCACCTCTTGCAATGCCTTTATAAATTCAGACTAAGAGAGACATTGAGTTGAGGGAGTAAGGATATTTATCAGGGCACTAATCTCATCATAAAGACTAAATCTTCAGAAATTTATCTAGTCCTTATAATCTCCCAAGAGCCCGTGTGTAAATACTTATCATATTGGGCTTAAATATTTAACATTTAGTGGGGATTTTGTGGGGAAACAATTCAGTGTATCAAAATCAGTGTAAAAAAAGTGAATTTTTTTTAGAATATAAATTAAGGGGAATGCAGTAGTATTTAGTGATATAAGCATCTAATAAAATCACATTTTGAATATAAAGGGAAGGGCTTAGAGACATAGATTTTAAGAATTACCTAACTATAACAGAGATGGAAATTATCCTCACTGTCAGTTCAATCACATAGTCACAGGATGTCTTTTTTCTACTGGAAGTCAATTCTTGTAGGGTATAGACCATATATTAACTCTGCAGTAACTTCTAGAAAAAATATTTTACTGTCATTTATTTGTAATCTATAAAAATGCAATTTAATAAGAATTTTCTTCAAAAATTTATTTAAATAAAAGCTTATAGTAAAGTCCTGATATAAAATAGGAGGTGCATTGCTCTCTGAGGAGATAATAGTAAGCATATGAGGTGCCTTTATTAAAATTTCTATAATACACTCGTTGGCAGGTATTAATGTGGTTTTAAATCTGTTGAGAATAACAAGATATCCAATAACTCTTTGTTATAGTTATCTTCTCCTTCACTCCCCTCAAAATTATTTTCAGTCTCTCCTCATAACTGAAAAGGTCTCTAAAATGTCTCCCTTTTTTTAATGGCAGAATACCAATTTCACGCTAAATGCATGAGAGCCCTCATTCCATGGGAGCACACATCTATTAATCTTTCTTTTTTCCCCCTTTCTTATTTTCAAACAGTAGGTCCAATCTCCTTAGATTTTTTTAACAAACTTTACAACTTATTCTGTAACTATACGTGTCAATTATGCTTATGATTAGACTTTATACAAAATTTCTGTGATTTAAAGATTGCTAGTGCTGCAACTTTCTTAGCCGAAAGAAATGTATAAATAAATATCAACTTTGTTTTCTAAAATCATTTGCAAGTAACATTCCTTAAGCTGATAATCTTATATCTTCTGGAGTTCATTTCTAGTCTTTAATAATTATCTACACTTAATATTTAAGATAACAGCCTGAGAGGACTCGAGGAATTACATACTAAAATAATGATTTTATTGCCAATTTACTCTCTAACTTTTATTTCTATTGTTTACTAGAGAGCTCAAATAACATGTTATCAGTTCTGTTCAGCTAAGAACTCAATTGTGAGTGACTATGTAACAGGACAGTTAGGGTTTCAGTTGTAATAAATGAAGTGGAATGTGACTCCTTCATTCTTTCTCCCATAAGACTCAGTGTACATTGCCCACACAGTAAAAGTCAGCCATTCTCCCTTGGAGAAAGGGTAAACATAAATTCATTCTGAAGTTCTAGTTATTGCAATAAAAATCTAATTTGCAATTCGGAATGCAGAGCAAAATCATTCAGTCCAAGATTGCAAGAAAATGAAAGGGGGAAAAGTGTCACTTAGTCCAAATCTGAAGTTTCTAAACTCATGATAGAGCTTCAAATAGTCTAGTGATATTGGGGCACATTTGAATACATTGATTTTAATGATCTTAATTTCAAAACCCTTCATGTCATTTTCCGCTACTACATTAGGTCATGAAACTCTTAGAAAACTAAAGTTATGGGAGAAAGGCAGAAAACTCAGTGCAGAACATTACCACTACCTACTATTTTTATGCCATCCCATTATAGAGACACACCAAACCCATAGTATTTGCTCTCTCCACTTTATATGAGTTATAGACACCATGACATGTGACTGTGGTAAACACAACCATATCCATTAGATCATATAACATCTATCAATGGAAACTTTAATATCACAGAAGCAAGGCTGAGGAGCTGTGATAATAAGGATCAGAGTGATAGTACAATGGCAAGGTCACTTGCCTTGCTCTCAGCGGTACCAAGTTTAACCCCTTGCACCTTGAGCTCTACCTGGAGTTATCCCTGAGAGCAGAGCCTGGATTAAGCCCTGAGGTTGTGCTCAAAAACAAAACAATGCAAGCTGTTTTGTTTCTCTTTTTAAATTATTAAGCCATTCACCATCCCCACCACAACCCCAAACCTGGTCCCTATTAAAAATATTGACCACTTTTCATATCTGTTTGTGTTCTTAAATAAATCACACTATTTATGCAAATTTTGCTTAAAATATAAGTATAAAGTTTATTTCATTTAAAATATGGAGCTCCAGGGAGCTGGGGTCACAGGAAAGTGGATAGGGTGACTGGGAGTGATCCCTGAGCAGGAAGCCAGGAGTTTGTCTCTGCATCACCAGAGATGGCCCAAGCCACCCCGCTTTCAAAAAAAATGAAGCTTCTGTGATTCATCCATAGAATTTATTGAAAAGTGAGGATAAAATGAAAGAACTCTGTGAACTATATAAAACTGCAAAACATTGATAGAAATCTTCTCTATAACCAAAATCTAAAAAGAAAAGCATTTCGTGGCTTTCTGTTTTGTATAGATACCACGCATTCTTTTTTTTTTTTTTTAACTTTATTGAATCACCATGTGGAGGGTTACATAGTTCTCAGGATTATGTCGGTTATACAATTCTCAAACACCCTTCCCTTCACCAGTGCCCATCTTCCATCACCAACCCCCCCAGTATACCTGCCGCCCCCTCCCACCTCCCCAGTCCCCACCCTTGTACTTGATAAGTTTCACTTCGTTTATGCCTTATCTCGATTACATTCCATGTTTCAACACACAACTCACTACCGTTGTTGGGGTTTCCCCCAAAAAAGAAAAGCAGTCCTATTGCCAAGGAGGCATTTGATAGTTCTCCACTACTAAGAATATAGAGATATTAAGTCCCGCTGTTTGTTACATAACTTTTCTTTTTCCCCCTTGCCCCGCGCCACCGAGTTCACGCCTGTTTAGTAATCGCCACGCTGCCTGACAAGGGAAAAAAAAAAAACGAAAAGGATGGTTATTTCCCGTCATCAGCAGACGTGGGGCTCTGGCTTAGTTGATAAACTAGTAGAGTGTCTGCAAGCAGTTTCTGGAACCGAAGGTCTTGCGCTGGTATCGGCTCCGGCTCGAGATTCCACCAGTGTCCCACTGTTCCATGTACATAATTTTTCCCCTTATATCCCATTCCCACGCCACCAGGTCTGTTTGCTTAATGGACATCACACTGTAGTTGACGACACGCCGCGTTTCTTCCCGAGAAAGAAGAAAATTTCTTCTCAGCTGGCATGGGGATATAGCTTAGTTTAGTCTAGAGAGATGACTACCGTTTTGATTGCCTTCAATATTTCAGCAACAGACTTACTATTCTTGTTAGGATCTCCCAAAAAAGTCCGACCCATTAAAAGCGAACCATTACATATTGCTGATGCTAAGATGACATTAGGTCTCGCGGCCGCGTGGTTTTGGGTTTCTGTATAAAGTCCAGGGAAAGTACAACCAGAAATAACATCACTACAAACTTTTACCCTTTTATGGTGCTCATAAGATGGAGAAGTCCTATGCTGTGCTCAGGAGGGAGGAGTTGAGAGAGAGAGACAGGTTAAAAGAATTGGGGGATGCCCGGTTCCCACTGTTTCAGCGCACCGTGGGGTCTCTGGTCCCATGCTGGAATTAGTTCAGTGGGCTGCCTAGAGTCCAAGGGCGCTCCCTTGGGCTCTTCCATCATGCTCGCTCGGCAGCCGGATCCAAAGGGTCCACGCATTCTTAATCTACGCATTTGTCATTGGACACCTAATTTTATCTATAAGAGAGTTGACACCGGTGGTGGGATTGTTGCTGAAATATTGCATGCCTGAAATTTAAATATGAATAACTTTGTAAATCATAGAGGCTTCACAAATTTTTTAAAGTATTTCAATGACTAATGGTTATATCCTCATTAGAGTACTTGAAATATGTCATATTACTAGCTTAAAATGTTATTATCTAATATAGATTGTTTGCAATAAAATTAATTGAAATAAAAAATGCAAACCAAAAAGATTATTGAAGATAGTATTATAGTACCTATCCTTTTCCTGTAACTAATGCTACAAAAATTACTGGCAACAATCCCAAACACACAAGTATGCCTAAAACCCAATGATGAATAACTTTGTAAATCATGGTGTCTTAATAAAAAATAAAAAGAAAACAAAAAAATTCTTCCAGTAAATATTAATAGACAGTATAAATGAATAAAATGACAAATTAAAAATCATTATTGATATTATAAATGAATGAGATGAAAAATTACATATCATTGTGTAATCAAATTACAAATTACATTGCCTTGAAATATTCAAACAAATTAGACAAATGAATTTTAAAGAAACTGTTTATAAGTTTAAGAAAATAAAGATAAAATATATAATACTACACTTAGTAAAGGGAGCAAAGAATATATACATGGAAATTTATAATATATTGTTAAAATAAATAAAATCACAAAGGGCTGATTTATTTATTTATTTATTTATTTATTTATTTATTTATTTATTTGCTTTTTGGGTCACACCCAGCGATGCTCAGGGGTTACTCCTGGCTTTGCACTCAGGAATTACTCCTGGCGGTGCTTGGGGGACCATATGGGATGCCGGGGATCGAACCCGGGTCGGCCGCTTGCAAGGCAAACGCCCTACCCGCTGTGCTATCGCCCCGACAAAGGGCTGATTTAAACTCCATGTGTTAGCAGAATTAATATTAATATTTGTACATAACTGAAGTAATTTATAGATTATATTCAATTACTGTCAAAATTCAGATACATTGTTTTAGGAACTAAAAGAAACTATCCTAAAAGTGATATGAAGTAATGAAAGACAACAAATTGCAAAAGCATTTCAGATAGAATATAAATATTTGCATCCAATTTCTCTATTTTAAAAAACACCTGAATCAATATAAGTTTAAATTTAACATTAAAACAAAAAAAGATATACAAATCAATGGAATATAGTGGAGGTCTCAGAAATAAATCCATATACACATACATAAACTACTTTAGCACTGCAGTGTAGCACTGTCGTCCAATTGTTCATCAATTTGCTTGAGCGGGCACCAGTAACGTCTCCATTGTGAGACGTTTTGTTACTGTTTTTGGCATATCAAATACGCCACAAGTAGTTTGCCAGACTCTGCTATGTGGGCAGGATACTCTCTGTAACTTGCCAGGCTCTCTGAGAGGGATGGAGGAATTGAACCCAGGTTGGACCTGTGCAAGGCAAATGCCTTACCCACTGCGCTATCGCTCTATAAACTACTGTATAAAACAAAATGTGAAGCCTTCCCGGATGGGAATTATTTTTGAAAATATAATCACATGAATGTATTGAATAAATGATTACAATGAATGTCTAAATGAATAAAAATGTTACACTAACTTTTCTTTTTGCTTGGACTGGAGCTATAGCACAGCGGGTAGGGTGTTTGCTTTGCACACAGCCTACCCGGGTTTGATTCCTCCGTCCCTCTCAGAGAGCCCAACAAGCTACCGAGAGTATCCCGCCTGCACAGCAGAACCGGAAAAGCTACCCATGGTTTATTCAATATTCCAAAAACAGTAGCAACAAGTCTCACAATGGAGACGTTATTGGTGCCTGCTCGAGCAAATCGATGAACAATAGGATGACAGTGCTACTGTGCTAATTTATGACAAAAGAATCAGGAAATAGTAATGAGGATTGCTATTTATATATAATAAATTACTATTTATATATTATAAATTTATATTATAACTTTTTTTAATAAAAGATGCTGGCAAAACTACTGTCGCACGTAAAATAAATAAAAGACACTAGATAACTATTTAGAATTTTATAAATAAATTGACACAAAATATAATTAAAGACTAATATAAGATCTGAAATAAAATACATAAAATTAAACATGGTTGATAGCACAGTTGATCCTTGACCTCTGAGGTATACTTGCAAATAATTAAAATGGCACAAAAGCAAAAATAAACAAATGGAGATATCTAAAACTACATAAACAGATATAATTAGCACAAAAACAGAAAGTTTATCTATTATTTGGAGGAGCATATTTGAATATCTTAAATCCAATAAACAATGTTATTCAAAATAAATAACTCAGCAATTCAGCACACAAATCCTCAATAATAAACACAACAATGCACATTTAAAAGGACAAAAGATTTGAATAGAGACCTCTACATAAAAGAATTACACCTGGCTTATAGACACATGAAAAATTGTTAGACTCATTTATTGTTTCGTAAATGCAAGTCAAAACCACAATACTTTATTTTAATGTGTTTATTTTCTATGTGCTTAGAAAAATAGGCATGAGATTAGAAAGATAAGAAAATTAAGTCAGGGAAGAGTACAATGTTAATATGTGATTTAAAAGCCATGGGTAGCTTGCCAGGCTCTGCCATGTGGGTGGGATGCTCTTGGTAACTTGCCAGCCTCTCTGAGAGGGACAGAGGAATTGAACTCAGATTGAACTCAGGTCAGCCATATGCAAGACAAACGCCCTACCCGCTGTGCTATGGCTCGAGTCTCAGATGATGATTAACATTATAATGGTTTTCCTACTAGTCTTTCCCTCCATAATAGTGAATTCTGTCAAACCAAACCTAGTTCATTGTTTAGTGCTATCTATACTATTCTTTCCACTGACATTATGTTAGATCTGCTTTCAACACCCATTAAGAGCACTGGTGTCTTCAGTTATGTTTCTCTCCCTATTACAGTCTTTTCAGCAAAGTTAAGTGATGTTTCAAGAAAGAAAGTACCATACTATCATTATAAGGCTGTAATGGTCCAGTGGTTTTCTATGGTCTTGACCATACTATCAACACTTCTGAGCTCTTTTGCTTGACATACAGTCAAATGTGATCTCAACATGATTGAGTTTGGATCACTCAGTCCTTTCAAAATTAGTCTTTAGCCAGAATCATTCTCTTGTCATTCTCCATCAACCAATATCAATATATTCCAACTCTGCCCAACAAAACTGGCAGTAATTCTTTACAGTGCCATACCCTCTTAGTGAAAGGCTTCTTCTGCATAAGCTGCTCACTAAATCTGTAACATCTTTATGTGACTGGATGAGATTGAATGTAGATATCTCCTTGAAAGAGCATTGAAACCGTGTTTTATTTTTAATCCATATTTCTCTCCTTCCTTCTGCCCTAGATACCAATACACATTTTTGTCTGTATTGGGAGTCACACCAAGCAATGTTCAGGGTTAGTGCTCTGAGAGCACCCCTAACAGTGCTCATAGATCGGGCAGTGTAAAATATTGAATTTGTAGCTGCAACTTGCAAAACATACATTCCAATGTTTTTGTTCTCCTTTGCAATCTACAGAAGCCTTATGCTCCTTGTTTAGGACACTTTTCTCCAGATAAAACAATACCTAACAAAGAACATTTAAGCAATGAAGCAATCTATTATTTTCATTAATAACCCCCAAAATATATACCCACAAAGAAGCTGGTTGTATTTTCAAAAGAATCTTTTTTTCTAATGCTTTCCATATTGTTCGCTTTTTTCTCTGAATGTCAAAAGAACCTAAGATGTGTAAGGAATAATTGGAGCAAAGTGACTTCTTATTTAGGTCATGGGAGTGAAGTGAAAGACTTTCATCATTATTCAAATTTATCCAACCATAAAATTGTAAATGTGTAACAATTTTTTAAGTAAGACATGAATAGGGGTAACCTTCAATTTGAGGCTAATTCCAGCTTCTCTGGGAGAACCTGGCAAACTACTGGGAGTTTCCTGCCCACATGGGAGAGCCTAGCAAGGTCCCCATGGTGTATTGATATGCCAAAAGCAGTAACAAGCTGGGTCTCATTCCTCTGACCCTGAAAGAGCCTCCGTTGGAAGGACGAGTAGAGAGAGGCTTCTAAATCTCAGGGCATGGCTGAATGGACATGTTACTGAGACTGCTGGAGAAATTCGATGATCAACGAGATGATGATGATGATGATGATGATGATGATGATGATGATGATGATGATGATGATGATGATGATGATTAAGGCTAACTGTGGCAGCATTGATAGTTTGGAGCAAATAATTCTTGCTTTGTACCTAGCAAGATCTTAGAAATACCCCGATACCATTCTCCAAGTTGCAAAAATCAAGTTCTCTAGACATTGGCAAATATGTCCTGGGGGCAGGGGAATTCCAATTGAATATTGCTGTCTTAAACTACTGAAGTTATTGTTCTGTATCTTTGGTCTCATTGATGATTTATGGAAAATGGAAGAAAAATAGAGTTCTATTTATGGGGTATAGGCAAGAATTGATATTATGTAAGTAATCTATAAGATACATCAGCTGTATTATAAATGCTTATCACCTACAAGAATAAAAGAATATTTCTCAAAGATTTATTTTGTTTCTTCCTTCTCCAGTCCTAGTTTATCTGCCACATACTGTGTTCTTAGTGTATTTTACACATTCACATTAATATATTAAACAAATATATGAGTTATGTGTTGGGGGAGGAATTTCGTTAATGCTTTTTCATCTTTCTTCAACAAGCATTGTAACATCAACTCTACGAGAATCCACGCTGTTAGTGGAGAATATACTTTCAGACTTATAACCAAAAGTATGGAAAACATATTTCCAACTCTGGAACTGAAAGCCGAGCAAGAAAGTGGAAGTAAGGGGTGAAGGAGATGTAAGGGCATTGTTTCTAAGCATAGAAATCTTGTCTGTGGAGAAAAGAAATGAAATTATCATAAAGGTGCATAAAGAAGATAAAGAATATGTCTAAATAAGTGATTCATTAGTTGTCATAAATTGGGTGGCAAAATTTGAATTGTAGTTTATTACATAATTTCTGCTATGAGTAAGACATTGCTATGTATATTTCATTGTATGATTGCTACCAATTTTAGGCCTTTTTTCCTTCAAAAAGTGAGCTGTGGTCATTACATGTTCTTTTAATTTTAAATTTTGCCATTATTAAAGATTTTTTATCACTAATTGATCATTGGTACAATATTTTTATTTATCAAATACTTATGAATATACATTAGAGTCATGGTAATAATAATGCAATGAAATCCATGTAACTCACTTGTCCAAACTCCAACCTAATATAAATTTATTTATGTTACAATACTACACGTAATTTCTAATTCTGAATGTATATATAATATAATATATATAATACATGAATTAATACATTTAGTATATATATGTGTATGTGTATATATATATATATACATATATATATATATAGAGAGAGAGAGAGAGAGAGAGAGAGAGACTTTAACTATGAGTCAAGTATTCACCAGAAAGCCAGATGGATACTTTTTCTTTTTTTTTCTAATTATATGGAAATTAGATTTTCAATCTTTGGAGTTCTTGAATTTAACTTATAAAGTAAGTATGTAGTTAAATAAATTATCATTTTCCTTTATACTGTGGATGCTTGATTTGTGGAAATGTTGAAAAAATTAAAATGTGTTTAATTTTAGAGATGAATTACATATAAAGCATTGGGTTTTATGATTATTAGTTAAATCATAGCTTATTTTTTATTTAATAACATTTCTTAAAAATCATATAATTTTATTTTGGTTGGCCAAGGGTTTTTTGTTTATTTGTTTGTTTTGAACCCTGAAGACATGCTGATTTTTCTTCTGGCTATCTCCCTGGATCATTGTTTAGGTGTTAAGCAATTTGTCACAGCTGGAGTTTCCTCTTTCATTTAATAACTGAAACCTAAATGTTACGATCAAAAACCACTGGTCTGTTGTGCAGTGATCCATGCGAGAACAGTGAACTTGTGTCTCCGTAAATTTGTTAGTCATCTATGAGGAAAAGCAATGCTGACCTCTTAATGTCAAATCCCATTTAGAGTTAGCGAATAGGTTGGATGAGGTACTTGATGTCTTTTGAGCTGTATTAAGAAATACACTTCAGTGTAGGAGGATGAAAGCCTTTGTAAATTAATGTGGAGATTGTTGCCTATCCAAAAAATTTATAGTTGAATCCTATCTCTGAGAAGAAAAGAATGCAGTTAATAAAGGCTTTGACTTAAGAAAACAGTTTCAGGTAACTCATGCTTTTCAGCAAGTACTTAAAGCATTAACTACGACCTTCCACCTTCACAATTCTCTATGCATGACTTTTTAAAACATCTAATTAGCAAGAGACTGCTGGTCTTTTGACATAGCCGGAATCCGAATTCATTGGAAGGACGGAAACAGGATTTTAAAGATTACTTTTCATATTTCGGTTAAGGATATTTTACATCATACTTTCTAGCTACTACTTAGGGTAATTTTTTAAAAAACATATTAAGTCAAAAGCAAAATATTTAGGTATAGTGAACTTTTGAGCATCCTTACATATTAGTGTCATAAAAATTAGTTTCCTTAGACTTAGGAACTAATTCCAAGTTTGATCCTGAGGTATCTGTCAGTAAATGGTCAGAGACTATTTTGAGAAAGAGGAGACATCCCTTCAAAATTACAACCACCATACTTTTCAGAAATTAGGAATGTTAACAGACCAATACCACATGATGATGATCATAGTGCATCATTCTATGCAGTAGATAATTAGAAAAAAGCATATTGACCAGGGCTGAAGAAAAAAAAAATTATTGACGACATTTGCCTTACATGCATCAGACCCAAGTTTTATCCTCAACACAAGATAGGGTCCCCTGTACTCTGTCAAGAGTGATCCCTGAACACAGAGCCAGATGTAACACTTGAGCACAGACAGCTGTGGCCCCAAATCCAAAAAGAAATAAAAGTAGTGCTTAACAGTAGGTGATTGTTGGTCTTTGGATAGAAAATTAAAAAAATATTTAAAGATATCTGCTTCCCTAAGTAATATACTCATCATTTCTCTTTTAGTTTCCTTCTAAACTAAATTTTAAAGTTAAAATGATTGCACTTGTTTATAAATCTTATTTTACTAGTTCCTAAATGAAATGTTTATGAAATTTGATAAGGCTTCCTGAGCATTTTTGAACTTTTAAAGTGCTAAGTATGGTAAACAAGATCCTTCTCGATCTGAAATATCTCCCTGCTCTCCTTTATCAGTGGATAAGCTAAACCACTTTCAATTCCCTAAGTTTTCCCTTACCATTCATGCGCTCCTTTGCCTCCATTGTTCAGCTGGTGTATTTGGGACTCCATGTACTCTTTTCCTTCTCTAATAGAATGTATCATTGGTCGACTGATTAGATATGCAACATGTGCACACACATACTGTGATGTAAGGTACAGCAGAGATCACTTCTACTCTGTCTAGATTATTGATCAGTGAGTCCCTCAAGGGACTAATGACACTTTATAAATATTGTATAAATGTTTGCTAAAAGAAGAGAACAAACTAGCAGAACCTAGCTTAAAAATGTGCCTGTTAATAGTGCAAGCTAAGAGGTAATAGGGAAACGGGGGATATTGGTGGAGGGTAGTGGACACTGGGAATGGGACTGTTGTTTTTAAATTATATGCCTGAAACTCAATAGGACTGACTTTTCAAATCATAGCACTTTCATAAAAAAATGGAAAAAAAATGGAAAAAAGAAAACTGTGATTGTTCTGTGTCTGTTTTTATTTTGGTCTTAACCTAATCAGTAAGAAGCCACCATATTGCCTTAGGGAGATTTAAAGTTATTCTGACAGAAATGATTAGTCTTATGTTTATTTTTATATTTATTTTTTACTGCAACATGAACTCTTAAAACTTATGTGTGTGTATTTGTGTGTGGATATGTGTGTGTGTGTATCCTGTAACAATAGATTGCAAAGAGATTAGGAAAGGAGATAAACTATGTTATCCAAAGACCCCAAAATTAGAATTATATACAAATTAGTAGACTGATTATGGCTGAATATTTTAGTAGACAGAATGGAAGATAGATTATGAATTGTAAAGAATACAATGCTTCAACTGTGAACATTTGTTTAGACACAGGTCAACGGGGCGCTCTGGAGGAAAGGGAACAAGTTTTAAGAGATGAGAACTTCTTACATTCCTATTCTTTTAATTTTCTCTCATTCTGTCCTTCCCAGCACCATCTTTACTACCCACTTTGCCCTCTTGAAAGAGACAACAGTGTTCATGCTGAAAGGGACTCACCTAACTTTTTTCCTTGGAGGAGACAGAAACATGATACATTGTTTTTGCCCATGCCACACCAGGAAATATGAATGGACACTCAACATGCCTGGCTGATAATACACCATTGTTTAAAAAGAGATCTGAGAAAAAATGGGGAGGAGATGTTGTGTCCCATCACTGTTACCTGTTTTTTCCAGGCTTTTATTTGGTATGTATTAGGACTTTCTATTTCTGAAAGATTTTAAAACTTTGAAATTTAAATATGAAAGTTAAAAAGGAGAGGCACAGCTAATTTTACTGCTCTGAGGGAAAAAAAAAGCTCAGTAAATATGTTAACAAGGTGAACATTGGAGCAAATGCATTTGTATCCTGTTTATCTCAAGCACCGAGCCAATCTGGAACTCTAATTCTTTGAGAAGAAGATAAATGTTTTCTGCCAGTCTTTCCAACTGAACAAACTCAGTTTGATTGGTATTAATCACTTTTGGCAGGCGATGCTCAAGCCTGCTAGCTGCAATCTAGGTGAAAAGCTTGTCATCAGTATCACATAATGAAGTGAAAGAGTTTTGGACAAAGAGAAGAAAAATTTCAATTTACCTAGTCATCAAAGTAAGTGTCAAGTTAAATAAAACACGTACTATTTATTTTCAAATGAGCAGTTTAAAAATTGCAAACATTCAATGAACGTATTTTATTTCTTCATGTTTTATTAAAAAAATAGACATTAGCCTGAACTATCATCTATGTCCATTTATGGATATTTCCCATTATTCACATTCTCTGTGACTTCAGAAAGATGTCCTAAAACCAAGTTTTCTCTTGGGAAAACATGTGTTTATATAGCAGTTAACAAAGACATCCTATCCAGAACTGAACTAGAAAATGTAAAATCCACTCTAGAAATCCTATTTCCCATGTGATGGAAGAAGGGGTTTTTGAGAAATCGATAGATTATGATAGTGAGGGGGTTTAGGACACACAGTATTTTAAGGTTAAGGAGTTAAAGTAAAAAGATAAAACAGAAGTTCATGGTGACATTCACACCTACATATCTTTTCACATACTTTCCTTGAGCAAAAGATCCATTTTTCATGTTCAAGGGAAGTATGCCATTCAAGGAGGCTCTTTGCTTAGGTTTCCAAAAACCAATCACCAACATTAACTTATTGCGCAGGAAAGGACTCTTCTTAACATCAAAGAATTTAAGGCATAAAAGATTTATAAATATACCTATTTATTTCTAACTATTCAGTTCAAATGTCTTTCACAGTTATTTATGAATTATAGCTTTGTATCAAAGAAACAAAAAGCTTTCTGCTATTTTGCCAGAGATACACTATATGTATATATTGGTAGGGCACTTGCCTTGCACACAGCTGACCCAAATTTGATTCCTCACACCCCTTGTCTTCCCTGGAGCTTGCCAAGAGTAAGATCTGAGCACTGCTTAGTGGGGTTGGGGGGGGGGTAAGCTTTTTTATTCAATTATTTCAGTCTTTTTTTTTTCCTTTGTCAGACTCGTGTGCATACCTAATTTGATTTGTGTTTTTTCTAACAATTTATTTTTATTATGAAGAGAGATCTCAGCTAGAAAACTTTTAAGAGTGGTGGGAAGCATATTTGCCCTCAGCGACAAAAGTTAGGTCCTTATGAATGAGAATTGAACTTCTTTCCTCTTCTACCACGTGAATGGAGTTTTAGTAAAGAATATAGGTACCAGGAAATAAACACTCACAAGACACCAAATCTACTGGAAAGTTGGCCTTGGGTTTCCTAGCCCAGCCTCAGATGCTGTAAGAAATAAGATTTCACCACCAAGATTTAAACCTGAAAACTTTGTAACTTTGTAACTTTCCACAATAAAAAAAAAAAAAAAAAAAAAAAAAAAAAAGAAATAAGATTTCTGAATTTTTAAGCCACTCTGTGTATAGTATTTTGTCACAGCAACCCAACAGGACAAGATAGAGCAATTACAATGGTCATGTAAGATAGAACAGTCAAAAAATTTGTCCTTATTAAAAATTGTCTTAACATGCTTTGATTCTCCTCCACATTTTTCTGGACAATTTGCTCTGGAAACGTTAATCCACTGACCCATTTTTCAGACTGCTTCCCATTAGGCATCTCAAAGAACAAAGCTGTGAGTCTTACCTCTCTGCTAGTGGAAAGTATCAGGATTTTAACTTGGGTTTTTTTCCACTAGCCAGACAAGCACCATAAGCCACTGGGCTACCTAGTCCCGAGTAATCTCACCTTTTCCATTTTTCTTCGTCTTGTTTAATGACAAACCATCATGAAAGAAAAGTCTTCATTGGAAAGTGCTAGAGGTTCTGTTTTAGTTTATGTATCAACAGGAAATGCTCATGACTGCTAGGCATTTGATTTTCAGAGCAGGAAGAATTACATACCAGAGCAAAAACCCATGGGAGCTTTTAGACAACCCCCCAGTGAGCAGGGCATCCCCAGATGGTAGCAATTGCAGGTCCCGTCCCCCAAGGTTGTCCTGTCCTGATGGGATTTTAGAGATTTCTGGTTCTGAACGCTATGTCATCAGTCTTTTTTTTTTTTTACCTTATACTTACAAAGTAAAATAGGGAAGAGAGATAGTAAAAGTTTTTAAAAAGACTTTGCTCCATTTACACTTTGTGGGGATGGGAAAAATAAATTTAAAAACTAATTTTAATTTAAACTTAATACCCTTTGTTAGATTTTTTTTTTGCCCTGTGGAAATACCCCTCAACCTGAGGGGGCTGAGACAGAATCTGCTCCACTAAATTCTTTTTTTTTTAACTTATTCTTTTATTGAATCACCATGTGGAAAGTTACAAAGCTTTAAGGTTTAAGTCTCAGTTATATAATGCTCGAACACCTATCCCTTCACCAGTGCACATATTCCACCACCAAGAATCACAGTATACCTCCCCCCTTCCCCCACCTCCTTAGCCCCCCATCCACCTGTGTAACTGGTAAATTTGACTTTACTTTCACTTTACTTTGATTACATTCACTATTTCAACAAAAAACTCACTATTATTGATTTGGAGTTTCTCCCCACTAAAGTCGACCTGCTGAAAAGAAAGCATTTGATAATTTGTTTTCCACTGCTGAGAATGAAGAGATATGAGGTCGAGAGGCTGCACTAGCAGCCACACGGTTTTAGATTTCTGTATTTTTCCACTAAATTCTTGATAAATGGCAAAGAGTATTACAAACAAATATCCCATGCTAACACTAACACTTGCAAGCTTCCCATGGTGTACTCATATCCCAAAATACAGTAAAAGATATATGCATACCTCTCGGAGTGCCTGGCAAGCTACCAAGAGTATCCCGCCCGCACGGCCGAGCCTGGCAAGCTACCCATGGCGTATTCAATATGCCAAAAATAGTAATGCTAGGTCTGGTTCCTGACCCTGAAAGAGCCTCCAATTGTTGGGGAAGACAAGTAAGGAGAGGCTGCTAAAATCTCAGGGCTGAGTGTAATAAAGACATTACTGGTGCCCACTCGAATAAATCTACAAACAATGGGATGACGGTGATACAGTGAACACTAACAGGTAACACTCTCAATCTCACTCATTAACTTCTTGGACTGAGTCAATCTGATTATCATTCCCCTAATACCTAGATGCCAATAGCAAAATTGGAAGAATTAGTTTGCTTCCAGGAATGAAACTCAGACAGAAATTGTAAAAATTTATTTGATGAATTAATCTGCTTCTTCCCCTCATTCTGAATCGATATATTTCATTCTTTCACTTAGTGATTATTTTAAATTATGTGTTAATGGTGACTAAAATATATCTATTAAAATTGTATATTAAGGGAAAGAGAACATTTCTTAGCATAAAATAGTTAACTGATGGTCAATGGACACCTCTATAATACCAATGATTATTAATTTTCTTCTCGAGTTGCATCTTGAATTTGTCAATGAGATTTTCAGGTAATTTAAGGTAATTCCTTTGAAGCTCACAGTTCCAAAATGCATAAGGAACCAATGAACTATCTATGGGGAAGAAAAAGAACTCTAGTTTGAGAATAGTGTAAGGAACTCAGGAGTTAAATTCAACTTACTCTCTGAAAATAATGTGAGGATCATCTTTACATTACTGAGAGATCTTAAAATACTATGTATATAAATTAAATATATATACTTAAATACTATATATAAACTAAAAAAATATAAGATTTAATAGGCAAAGGAAGGTTCTCATTTCTCTTTTCTTTTGATCATTATGTTTATGTCAAGCCTGTGCATATCAATATGTCTACATCTGCTTTGATATGTGTGTAATTTATTTTACTGTTTTTTAAATTTAATTTACTCCATTTATTAATTTATTTATTTTAGGTTTTTCTGGGGACAGGGGCATAGCAAACAATACTCATGCAAGGCCTTCATCCCTGTACTATCTTTTGATCCCATGTAGAGAGTTCTTAAAAAGATTTACATATAATTTCAAGTTCTAATTTAGGTTGTTTTACACAGTATTACCAAATAATATGCACTATGTAAAATCTATCAGTAACAAGTCTCACAGTGGAGACGTTACTGGTGTCCATTTGAGCAAATCGATGAACAATGGGACTACAGTGCTACAGTGTAGTGGTATCAGTAAAACTGGGAAAACAAAACAAACTCCAGTATAGTGAAAATTCTTGAAATGAATTTCCCTAAAATTTAAGAAAAATGTTTCGAAAAATATTACCTATCAGAGGGTTGAAGAGGTATTACAATGGGTAAGCATGTGCCTTGCACATGGCCCACCTGTGTTCCCTGAATGCAGATGCAGGAGTAAACCTTGAGTATCAACATGTATGGTCTCAAAGCCTAAATAAATAAATAAATAAATAAGTTCTCATTCTCTTTTCTTGGCACTCTCATGAGAGAAGGGGGTAGATTTGATGGTAATATAAGGACACTGATTAGGGTCTGGGGGTATTTGGTCAAAACCAGAGAAGGATATTGTGAACATGACTTTAATAAAAAACATTGCAATAATATATCCGAACAATGAATTATCTTCTTTTTTAAAGATTTATTTTTATTTAATAATCATGAGATTCAGTCAGGTCTCTATCTAAGTGCAGGAACAAGAGTAAAATCAAAATGAACTCAGGAACACGGTCATGAAATCTCGTTGATCATTGAGTTGCTCAAGCGGTCTCTGTAATCTCTACATTCGTCCTATCCCTGAGATGTTAGAAGCCTCTCTCTCTTCTCGGCCTTCCCAATGATGCTGCATTGGAGGCTCTTTCAGGGTCAGGAGAATGAGATTCAGCTGGTTACTGGCTTTGACATATAGATACACCATGGGAAGCTTGCGAGTCTGTCCCATGTGGGCAGGAAACTCAG
Organism: Sorex araneus; assembly: GCF_027595985.1. NCBI lineage: Eukaryota > Metazoa > Chordata > Mammalia > Eulipotyphla > Soricidae > Sorex > Sorex araneus. The sequence goes on along the minus strand of NC_073303.1, from coordinate 169,632,723 downwards.
TTGCTTGCTGGTTTCTCCCAGAGGGAGAAGTAGGTTACAAGATATTGCTTCTGGGAGCTTGCTTTTAAGTCTCTGGATGGTGGCCGTTGATGGGATTACACACATCTGGGTTCCTCTGCCGGTACCTTAACGCATGAGGCATGCCAGAATGTGTGGAGAGGGGCCTCAAGCATGGCAATGGCTAAGTTCTAGTGGTTTTCGGTCCCCAGGAGCTCTGCTCTGCTCAGGGTGGGGAAAGAAGCTGGAGCCCATCCCCTCCGAGAAACCCTGGGGAAGACAGCCAGAGGTGTGGGCAAGAGACTCTGCATCACTCTCTTCTGGGAGCTTGCTTTTAAGTCTCTGGATGTTGGCCGTTAATGGGATTCACACACCTGGGTTCCTCTGCCGGTACTTTCATGCGTGAGGCCTGTCTGAATGAACATGCTCAAGCCTTTGCAGCAGGCACCTTCCTTCTTACTGTCTCTCTACATTTGAGCATCATGATTTGCAATACAGACACTGAGAGGCCATTATGTTTGGTCCTTAGTCTACTTTCAGCATGCATCTCTAACCCCAAGCAATCCCTCCAGCCATCATTTAGTTAGTGGAATTGACCCTTTTTTGATTCCTGGTATGACACACAGTTCCCAAGTGATCCTTGAGTTTGAAAAGCAGGGTAAGTAAGCCAGAATAGCTTCTGTGTGCAGGCACCCCAAAATAAAAATAAACAAACCCCAAAGAAATTAAATTTCTTTATATTACAGTTACTTTTACATATAAATTGTTGTAATTTAAATTTTTATAACTGTATTACTGTGCTTAAAAATTTACATTAGGAAACTATGCATTTGACTTTAAAGAAAAAAGTTGTTATTCCTGTGACTATTTTATCTAATTTAAGTCAATGTTCTAAAGAGATGGAGCTTAGATAAAGGTAAAAAAAGTAAAAGATTAGTCTCTTCAAATCTTGCTGTAAAACTTCCCATATTTGCTTCACTAAATGCATTTGTCTGAACAATTGTTGTGTAGGCCTGGAAAATAATACAGTGAATTGGCGGATATGTTTTGCATGCAGGGAGACATCACTGTATTCCAAGTACCACATGGTCCTCAAGAACTCCCAGGAGCAATCTCTGAGCACTGTTATTTGAATAGTCCTCAGACATCACCAGATGTTAATTCTATGTATCATAGGAATTATTTTTCTTCAGAAACATCTTTCTCACTATCTCTATATATTAGCTGCCTATTTTTTCCATACCAATAGGTTTAATTTCTTCACAATGGTCATTGCAGTGTGAATAAGCAGCTAAATACAGAGATTTTGATCTTATTTTTTAAACTTTTTTTTTATTTGTCTCCTGCACAATTTCTGGCATATTGAATCCTCCATGGATAAATTTAATAAAAGAGTGATGTGCTTCAACCTCATACATAGCATTTAGGAATGAAAACATTAGCAAGCTTACAATGAGTATACTCTCATTTTGCAGCTAAAAGTCACTAAGTTGCTTCACCTGCAAATCCAAGAGATAGTACAGCTGATAGAGTTCATGCCCTGCACAAGGCCAGTAAATTTGACCCCTCGAATTTCATATGGTCCTCTGAGCCCACCAGCAGTAATTCCTGAGTGCAGAGCCAGGAGTAATTCTGGCGCATCACCGGGTGTGACAAACTCCCCAAAAAACAAGAAATAAATTACTTTACTTGCTTTAAGCAACTACCAGACTACCAAACCAGGTCACCACATAAGATTAAAATGGTGTCATCATCTTTCTTCAAATTTCATATTATGATTTTTTTAGCTACATACAGTAGTGTTCAGCATTTACCCCTACTTCTGTATTCAGAGATCACACCTAGAGGTGTTGGGGAACCATATGGGTACCTACAATCGAACCCAATTTCTTTTTTGGCATTAAAACTGCAATGCTTTGAATGTCTAATAAACAATTAAAGATGCACTATTTTGATTTTAAAAGATGTTAACTCAAGTTTTTTATATTTTACTGTTATATTTAAATAATGTTTTAATTTAAAAAGTAATTCACAATATATAAAACAGCACGCTGTTTTAACAAAACTGTAAAAAATATTTATGTGTCCTTTGATTTATTTTTCATTTCCTTCTCATTGCTCTTCTTTACTACAACTTACCAACCTCTTCCAATCACTATGAAAATTCAAATTCTTAAGTCAGAGAGATAGCTCAATTGGATGAAAGAATGCTTTGTATGCCAAAGGCCCAACTTCAATCTTCAGCACCCAACACTCCCTCCAAAACCAAGAAGGAATGGACCCTGTGCATCACTGGACATGACCCCCCAAAAACATGAACAAAATGTGAATTCTCATGTTTCTCCTTGCATTAGTATTTTTCATTGTCCTCTGGATTACACAAGACATTTTATCAGACTTGCCATTTTGAAGGATATTTCATTTGAACCTTGCCTCTACCAGAGTCACAAACAAATAAACAAAAAAAAAAACAGCACAGCAACTTCATCTTTCTATTAAGAATTAGTCTGTCACAATCACATAAACTTATGTCTCACAGGAACAAGTAAGCTGAGTCAGAATGTTATGCTCCATATAGAATTTACTGCATTGGTGAGGGCAATACTGGAGGTGTCAGTGAATAACTCTATAGTCAATGTTCTGGGAAGCATATGTAGAGGTAATCAAGTCCATGATACTTTATTGGTGGCTTCATTGCAAGAGGGAAGTTCTCTCATCAGGTTTTGTTTATTTTCCCCCAGAACTGGAAATTCAATCCAGGTCCTCACATTTGCAAAGGAAGTACTCTCTTACCAAGCCATATTCCTGCTCTCAGATTAATTTGGTATGTGGATTTGGAACATAGCGGCTGAAAGCTCAGCTAAGAACCTATTCCTAGTTATCTAGTTATCCTTGGTTCTTTCACCTTTCCAACATCCATTTTATAAGCTAAAATGAGGTTTAATCTGCAAGTCAACATTTGTTATTTCGGTCTAGAACATGTAATCATGGTTTCCCAAATAGAGTTCTCCCCAGTTCCACTATTAAACTGTTTCCCGTGATTCTTAATCACATCATTGGTCTTCTTTCAAAGAACATATTTCCACTAATATATGGCATCAGCTCATTTTAGTTTTATATTTTTTTATTTTTATTTATTTATTTATTTTATTGAATCACCATGAGATAGTTACAAGCTTTCATGTTTGGGTTACAATCACACAATGATCAAACACCGATCCCTCCACCAATGCACATTCCCCACCAACACTATCCCCAGTATGCCCTCAACTTTCCCATCCTCCCCCTGCCTCCATGGCAGACATTATTCCCCATACTCTCTGTCTACTTTGGAGCATTATGGCTTGCAACACAGACACTGAGAGGTCATCATATTTGGACCATTATCTATTTTTGGCACACATCTCCCATCCCGACTGAATCCTCCAGCCATCATTTTCTTAGTGATCCCTTCTCTATTCCAGTTGCCTTCTCCCCTTTGCTCATGAAGCAGTCTTCCAGCTATGGGGCAATTCTCCTGGACCTTATATCTATCTACTGTCCTTGGATGTCAGCTTCGTGTTATGTTATTCTACACTCCACAAATGAATGCAGTCCTTCTATGTCTGTCCCTCTCTTTCTGACCCATTTCACTTAGCATGATACTGTCCACATCTATCCATTTATAAGCAAATTTCATGACTCCATCTTTCCTAACAGCTGCATAGTATTCCACTGTGTAGATGTACCAAAGTTTCTTTAACCAGTCATCTGTTTTAGGGCACTTGGTTTGTTTTTTTTTTTTTTACCAGATTTTGGCTGTTGTAGACAGTGTTGCAATGAACATATAGGTCAGTTCTACTGTGCTCTTTTGCATCCTCGGGATATATTCCCAGAAGTGGCATTGCAGGGTCATATGGAAGCTCAATTTCTAGTTTTTGAAGGACAATCCATATTGTTTTCCAGAAAAGGTGGACCAGTCATCAGGGAGATGCAGATCAAAACATCAGCTCATTTTTAAATATAAACTTTATTGTCCTTATGTGTTTTTCAATTTAATATTTTGCTATTACTACAATTTTCCATGACTTATTTATTTCAATAACTTTACTAAATAATAGTTTTTGTTTGCTTCAGCTCTCAGAATCTACTTAAACGAAAGTGTGTCTTTTGTTTATAAAGAACTATCCACAATAGAAAATGATTTTTGAAAAATAAAATATTGAAACTTCTTTTTTCTGTATTATGTTTGTTTTTTAAATTGCAAATGGGTGTTGAGAATATTCTTGAAGAAGACAGACTGGCATCATGAAGGACTCAGTTCTCCATCTTCTAAATATTAAATCTGACCTTGTCTTTACTACATAATATAATAGAATGACAAATAGATAAGAAACATGACAGAAAACTAATCTTAAAACTCAGAATGTTAACTTGCTAATTTCAATGACAAATATAAGTGTCAAATGAAAAATAATCATCGTTGTTTGTAAATCAACATATTCTTTCCCTTTAGATAACCTTCAGAGAAGATAAATTGACAGAAGGTTGCTAGCTGAAGTTTAAGTCAGAGAATTCATATTCTAATAATCCAGAGACTACCAGGTTCAAAGGCCCCAAGTACACAATGATGTTACTATTAAGAGCAAATAGTTGATTTTTGTCTCAGACAGGATCTTTCCACATGGCAATTTGAGGATTCTAAGTCATTATGGGTCCCTGGAAAATCGCAATTCTTATATTTCATTTTTCTTCTTATCTATTATGAATAATGTTGGCTCTCCTAGTTGAGCTCTACAATGCATATATAGATTTTGGAGTTCATTTCTCAGATTAGACTATTTTAACCTCTTTTATTCATGTTTTCATCTCTGCTAACAAAATCAGGAATTTGTATTTAGTGTCATAATAGCTACTGTAATAAGGTCTGTATCAGGGTAGGATTATTTTACTGCTATTATTTATATTTTTTAAATTCAGGTTCTTATACAGTTTATTAGAATTTAGTCTTGAAAGTTAGTAGACAATACGCCCATTTAAATATCAATATATTTTAATATTTAGCACAGTAGGTAGGGCGTTTGCCCTGCATGCGGCCGACCCAGGTTAGATTTCTCTGCTCCTCTCAGATTGCCTGGCAAGCTACCGAACGTATCTCGCCCACACAGCAGAGCCTGGCAAGCTACCTGTGGAGTATTCGATATGCCAAAAACAGTAGCAAGTCTCACAATGGAGATGTTACTGGTGCCCGCGCAAGCGAATCAGTGAACAATGGGATGACTGTGTTACTATACTGTGCTATTTATTTTATAATATCTAGCTAACCAAATTCTAAAATACCATTTTAGAAATTTTTTTTCAGGCTGCTTTACTTCTCTACAATATTTAGAGAAATTTAATGAGGATCATTTGCTACAAATTACTTCACTAAATAATAATGAACATTATCAGATGTAGATTGTGTCTTTGTTCAAACATGAGATCAAAGATATTAGGCAGTTGGCCAGGCTAACCTACTTGTTCATCCAACAACTCACTAATCCAACAACCATGTCATCTGCTTGAGAAATCATGCAATACCCATTTATTTATTCAGAGTAATAGAAAAAGTTTATACTCTCTCCTTCCCCTCTCTCTGCCACACCTCCTATTCATTCTCCCCACCATTGCTCTCTGGAATGATTCCATGTCACTGCTAGAGTAGTTAAGATACATTGACTTCCAGAAAAAGTATTTTCATTATACCCAAGATTCTTGCTTTCTTGACTTATTCAAATCTACTTCTTTTGTGATTCATATTTTGTTAGTCATTTGCTAATTATCTTTTTGTATTTCAAAGCTAGCTGTCTTCCACATTTTAATCCCTCACAATTAACAGAAATCTCTAATATTATATGAAGATTGGGTCTTTTGTCTCTATAGTTTATCTTCTACCATGAGAATGGCAAATCTTGAAGGATAATTTCAAGACCCAGGAAGAGACTAGGTTATTAATAGAAACTCAATGATAATGCCAGGTGTGTTTACATTTCAGTGTAATCTCCTGCTTCTATAAGTCAGTTTGAGTTAATAATGTTACATTTCTATTTTTTAGCACCAGAATAACTATCTAGTTACTTCATACACACACATATATACATAAATACCTGGATTATACAATTATCGATTTAGTACTATCATTTTCAATTTAAAATATTCACCATTCTTAGTGAAACAAAATATGTTTTTGGTTTTGTAGACTACAGACATGCAAAGCAGTAGCTGATGAGTATCAATGCTTTATCTTGCCCAGTTCCATACCAATTTAAATCCTTATAAATAAGTTTCTAAATCACACACTTCATTAAATAGAAATGCAACTCCTTGCAAATTTCAAATGAGTTGCTTGAATTGTTTTTCAGTTCTACACCACTTTGTCTTTAGTTCCTCTCCTAATCTTTTTGCAGGGAAATCTAATTTCTTTTCTAAATTGAAGTTGTGTACTGCCAGTTTTGATATTTTATTATCTGCAATATTATCAGTGCTTTTGTATCTAAACTTTTGAATCAAAAGAATCACAAAGAATTGTTTTGTAATATGCTGAATGAAGGATGATTATATTTAAAAACATCAAAATATATTGCATTCCATATACAAATGACCATGTTTGTTTTTATATATATTAGATAACCTTATATGCCTGCAAGAATCAAAACTCTATGTAAGTGATGACTAAACCTAATTCAAAATGTGAAACTGCTTGCTTATTAGCAAAAACTATTATTGCATTTTTCTGAATATATTTTCAGCTTCTATTTTAATTATCTCCTATAACATCATAACACAAAACTTCATGTTTTAGTAGAGATTATTCCCTACAGATTAGCTAAAATATTTCTGAAAGACAATAAAAATATTAAATAACAACAAAAGCACATATATGCATAATATCTTTTCAAATAACTTTCAAATATTTAAAGCATTTTAAGATAATTACAATATACTCATATGAGATTAAATTATCTTTAGTAAACTAGTTTGAGAATATTAGAGATTTGACATATGTATATGTTCTATGCATATGTTTAGATGTAAGCTATATAATATTTATTCTGAATATCATTTTTTATTCAAGTAGAATTATAATGTTACCATATAAAAACCATCTTATATCCAGGAATATGAAATGTCAATTATGTTCATCAGGGCATCAATTTGTCTTCATGTGCAAGGATATTTATGCTACAATTTAATTTCCTTTTTCTTTATTATTAATGATGCTTTATACTTGAAAGAAATTCCATCTTGAAAGCTTCTTAGAATCATTAATCCTCATGATATGTATGAAGCTGTTAAGAATTCTTATCCATATTTTTAAATGGGCAAAAAAAGGAAGAGCTAACATGAATTAAATAGTTCCATTTGTAGAAAAGTAGTTCTTTTTATCAAATGGATGATATAGCATAAAAATGTGCCTAAATAGAAAAAATTAATTGGGCTTTACTTTATTTAAGTTTTTTCTTTTTCGTATATTTGTGTAGATATGCATAGAGTACAAACTCAGAGAGCAGAAAAGTACAGATTAAAGTACTTGAATTTATTCAGTGTTCTTTTAATAATAAAGGCTAAACTCATAGTTTCTGTGGTGTAAATATTTTAACCTAAGAAAACCCAAAGTGTATTTGGAGCTTAATTTGATATGAATTACTTCAGATTAGTCTAAAATATAAATTACTTCAAGTTAATTTAAGATATACAATATTCCGATTCAATGTTTTGATAGGAATCTGGTTGGGTTTAAGCAAGTTGATAAAAATAATTCTTTATAAATGATGAAATAATTTTACACAAATTAGACAATTAGCTATCTATATTGAAATTTAAAATTAAAAAATTTTGTAAATTAATAATTCTAAATTTAGAAAAATAAATAATCTGGAAAAGGATTGTAAAGATAATTTTTTGAAAATATTTCAATAAAACTAGAAAACCCAAAATTATAACTCTGTTTAGCTATAGAAGGGAAATCAAAATATCATGCATAGACAGCTTAATATTTGGCAAAATATAATTTGTGGTTCTTTCTTTGTAGAGTTCCCCACACTTTGTTTTTGTTTTCATTAAGATTTGCAGAGGAACAAAAAGATTTCATCAATAAAGCATATCTCTGAAAAAAGGTTGACCTCATGAAACAGGTTCCAAAGTTTGCTTTTAAAAAGAGAATTTCAAGCAAACAAGTGTCTAAAGATTTTTCTCTAACTGATGGGGAAACCTAATCTTTTGCCACACCCGGCAATGCTCATAGATCAAACAACCTTGAATTACCAGTAAGTTTGTGACCTGTGCTGGTATCAAATTGATACAACATAGAATGAAACTAATAGGCATTATGAACTAAGTGAAATAGTCTCAAGATAAAGACCACATTGTATAAATACTACATTGGAGCATTGCTGTTTTGCAAACTAAATTATTGTGCATAACGTTTGTCCTTTAGTGGTGGAACAAATAATCAAGCTATCATGACATCAGATAGATTTGTAAAAGAAAAGAATCAGAAGGAATTTTTATAACAACATGCATGCTTTCTGTATACATGGAAGAGGACCAGTAAGATGGGGTAACTTGTGTGTGTAGTGTCACCTTAAATAGTTCAACTAGCTAAAACATGGCACTCAGATAGATACATACGTTGATCGACTGATATAGATATAACTACAGATAGAAAGAGAGAGAAAAAAGGAAGGTCCATTTGCAAGTGTATCATGGGAAGGCACAGAAAACAAGGTATACCGAAGACTGCTCTTCCTTCCGTGGAAAAGGAAAGATTAGGTCTTCCCTCAATCACAGTGAGGGAAAAATCCTTACAGAGATTCATTTGCTTGAAATTTTCTCTTTCCAAGCCAAACTTAAGAACCTCTTTCATGATATCATACTTTTTCCAGAGACATATTTTATCGGTGGAAAGTTTTGTTCCTCTGCAAACTTTTTAAGACAAAACTAAACTGACTTCAGAGAAACAATAGTAGCAGCCTACAGAAACTGATAGGGGATGGGATGGTCTAAGGAAAGCTGAAGGGTATTGTTTCAGTTATGGAAGGAGGAAGGTCCCAGAGAGAGTCTAATGTATGGCAGAGTGACTATGCAAACAGTACTGTTTTGTATACTTTAATGTTTTAAGTACATATTGAGTGTTCTTGGTGCAGACACACACATACACAAAGTTCCCTCAGTGAGGTGATAGACTGAAGAATTTTCTTAATCTTGGTAATCATCTAATAATGTCTATGTATATAAAATCATCACATAATGTTCAAATATAATATTTGTGAGCAATTCCCTAATGAAATTGAAAAATAAGAAACTCAAGTGCCAAATTGTGTGTTAAATGTTAGCAAAGGTATTTTTAGATATCATCGAATGATTATAAAGAAATATTGCTTTAGTGATTTTTAAAATGGCCTTAATACCAGTCTGGGTGGCCTTGGAACTCACTTCATGTGTTTCCTTTACCTCTAGGACTACAGTCCTGGACAATCCAGCCTTTACAAAGGATGCTTTCTATATATTTCATTCATTTTATATTGTTTACAATGGGAATTTCATTCTAGTATTATTCAGTATGACATAGTTGAGAGTGAAATAGATGTTATGCTTTATTTTTTAGAAATTCCTAATTCATCATAGTATTTCAGAGGTTTGTGGGTACATCATACACTCACAGATACAAAATACACAGAGATATTACAATAACATCTTCCTTGACTTTTCGGGGCACAATTCTTTTAGAAACGTAGAGATTTGTCATCAGCCTTAATTAAACAGATTAGAAAGACTCTATTTTTAAATTGTAATAATGATTTACATAGAATTCTGAAAGCTGTAACTAGATAATTATTCTGGTGGTCATAGAAAAAATATTGGTTTTATTTAAATTGTATTCTAATCCTCCTTTACAATAATTAAAATAGCTCAAATAAATTAATTCTGGTTATCTGACTGATTTATGGAGTTCTATTTCTGAATATTGCCTATTTTGCAGGATAAAATTATTACACTTCCTTTAATGAGTTTGATTTTAAAATGAACTTTAATCTTAAATTTATTATTAAAAGGAAGAATATAATTGTTTTATTGTCCCTTCATATTAAACTATGAATGAGTTCATTAGATATTTTTATTTATAATGATAAATATTTTCGAACTATCTTATCATCAAGCATAACATCTCAGTGAATAATTTAATGACTTTTAAAATCTGAAAATAATGTCTTCAAGCGAAGAACCATAGCAGTCATCAATTTATGCAAAAAATAAATTTTTTTAATTTATAATGTGCATTAACCTGTAAACTAATCTATAAGCAATAATTAGCAACACATATGCAAACCTTTAAATATTGTAAGAATAATTTAAGTAAAAATATTGCTATAAAAAGATACATAGAATTGTCAATATTTCTCTTAATATAAAGTCAAATTATACAGTTTAAAAAATACTGGGGCTGGAGCAATAACACAGCGGGTAGGGGTTTGCCTTGCATGCAGCTGACCCAGGATAGATTCCCAGCATCCCATATGATCCCCTGAGCACCACCAAGGGTAATTCCTGAGTGCAGAGCCAGGAGTAACCCCTGTGCATCACCAGGTGTGACCCAAAAAGAAAAAATTAATAAATATAAAATAAATTAAAAATACTAAAATATAACAAAATATATAAAACACATTCACCATGAGTGTTTTAATTTTCAATTATCAAATATTTGTTTCTAATATGATTATTTCTCATATTTATACATTATTGCAATCTATATTTTAATAAGGTGTTCTATTAAAATTTTAGTTCTGCTCATTTAAAAATATTGGAGACTGACATTAACTGAGCTAAAAAATTAACACCACCTTCATTTTGCAGGGAGCTTCCCAGGATATGATCAGGGGACCCTTGGCCACTTCTGGTGATTTCACCAACTGGGCCTGTGGTTGAATGCAAGAATGAGGATGTGGTACTGCTCTTACCCTGGGGATAATCCTGGCCACCCCCATAGTTCTCAAGGGCTTCCAGGGCCATATCAGATAATGCTCTGGATACCGCATGATGGTGGGAATTGAGCCAGTGTAAGCCACCTATGACACATGCCTTAGTCCCTATACTCATTCTGACCTGTACCTTCTTGATATAAAAATAGTTAAAAGCAAGGGAAACCTGATGATGAGAACATATTACAGAAAATCTTTTTCTCTGGTTTTAGGGAGATATTATACCTCAACAAAATACAATAACTAGAATCAAATGTATACTATATGAATTATTTATTTATATTTTTACGAATATTCTAGTCCAGAAAAATTGGTGTTATTTTGTGAAAGGGAGTGATATTTTATCATTCTATATTAAGAAAGTTATACATTTTTAGTTTATTTGAGTTAAAATTAATCACTGTCACTGTCACTGTCATCCCATTGCTCATTGATTTGTTCAAGCAGACACCAGTAAAGTCTCTCATTGTGAGACTTATTGTTACTGTTTTTGGTTATCCAATACGCCACGGGTAGCTTGCCACGCTCTGCCATGCAGGTGCGATACTCTTGATAGCTTGCCGGGCTGTCTGAGAGAGGTGGAGGAATTGAACACGGGTTTGTCGCGTGAAAGGCAAAAGCCCTATCGCTAATTTTAACTCCAGCCTGAGTTAAAATTAATATTAATAAAATTTGTTTTTGTGCATACTATACAAGATTTCATTATCTATATAGTACTGGGAATAATAATCAGGAAAATGGAACACATTGGTTGTATTTTCCTATTTTCTTCAATTATCTAGGCTGTAGAAAATTATTAATTTTTCAGTTTCAATATTACACACATTTTAAATTTTATAATAGGTAGCTTTTTTGTCTAATTTCTTATAATTAGCATACTTCTAAGTTCATTCACATAGAATGAACTTATAATTTCATCACATTTTGCTGACAGGTAAAATTTCATTATATGATATATGATATTTTTATTTAACCAGTCATCAGATGATGGATTCAGATTTTATTATTCTTTTATTCTTATGAAATTTTTTGTTAAAATGTATATACACCCCTCCACCTCCCATCACCCAGTCTGCCTCTATGGCAGATGCTTTTCTTCTCTCTTTTCTCTCTATCTCTGTCTCTGTTACTCTCTCTCTATCTCTTTCTCTCTCTCTTTCTTTTGGACATTATGGTTTACAATGCAGATAATGAAAGGTTACCGGGAATATGCCTTTACCTGCTTTTAACACTCAGTTCTTGTCCAGGTCGGGATGGGTGTTGGACCACTTAATGACTGAATCCTAATCATGAACAGCTTTGTAAGGATTTATCTCACAGTAACTCAATTAAAAAAATTAAAAACAAAGTGCATATACACACACTTTTGTGTGTAATGATGTCTTATTTCTTCTATGTATATAGAAGAGCAAAATAACTGGGTCATATTGTAAATTATGCATTTCTTTCTGTTTTGAGGACCACCCAATTTTTTTCCACTGTAGCTTCAATATTTTTAAGTTCCAAGCAGGAACTTATAAAGATGCCAATATCTCATGCCCTTACCAACATTTATTATTATTTTTATGACACGGATGACATTTTTGTGACATTTTAGTCCTGGATGAAAAGTGGTATCTGATTGTAGTCCTGATTGCATTTTTCTAATAATTAATGATATTGCAAGTTTTCAGTCATTTGTATATACTTGGAGAAATATTCTTTAGATTCTTTTCTTATTTTTCCTCTTTGGGGTTATACAGGTAAGGTGAGGCCATATTCAGTGAAGCTCAAGACTTTCCCATGGCTCTCTGCTAAGTGATCACTTATGGTGGTACTTGGAGATGCAGTACTAGGATGAACCAGGGTTGGCCATTTGCAAGGCAAGTGCCTTAACCCTGTACTGTCTGTTGGCCACTGTGAATTCTTAATTACATTGTCTTTTTCATATTTACCAGTTCGTATTTATCTTATATGTATTTACAAATGCTTACAGATATATTATCTATAAATTTTCTCAGAAGCTATTTTATATCCTTGATGCCATTCTTTGAAAGATAAGTGTTTATATTTATGTAAATTTATTGTCTTTGATCACTTGTACTCTTGGTGCTGTAACTACTGTTTTATTCAAATTAAAACACACAAAGACTAACTTATATTTTCTCAAAAATCATCATAATTTTACATCTTATATTTTTGCATCTGAGTCACTTGGATTTCTGTTTTGTGTATGTGGTACAATGAGGTTGTTTAATTTTCATTAGATATTATTCGACAGTGCTACAGTGCTATTAGTTGTACAGCATCATTTGATTAGAGATTATATTTAACTCACCACTTCCTCAATATTTTTTCTATTTTTTTATTCTTTTATTCTCTTTACATTACTTGTCATTACTCATATTGTTACCACTGATGGAATTCCATAAATATATTTTCTCTTTTTTCTTCTTTATCTTTATAAATATTATTTTAATATAGAAAAAGCTACCATTGTTAGAACAATTCTAGAGTTGAAACCGATTAGAGAGAAAAGCTCAAAATATTAAAATCAATAGGTATTAAAAAAATCCTTTTAAATTCTTTCTTTTGTTTTGTTTTGGGGTTACACCTGGTGATCCTCAGGAGTTAATCCTGGCTTTGTACTTAGAAATCAATCCTGGCAGTGCTCAGCCATATGGAATGCTGAGTAACAAACCTGGGTCATATGCATGCAAGACAAGCACCTTACCAGCTTTACTATCTTTCTCGTCCATAAAAAAATCTATTTTTTATGTGAAAATTATTATATCTAATCATGAGGTTGTTAATTTATTGTCTAATAATCTACTGAGCTGTTGCACGTTGTGCATTTGTTTTACTGTTTGTTCTTGAGATTAGTAGGATTCTATGTTACTTTCCCATTTAATTTGATATGCTCCTACTGGAGCACAATTTCAAAACTGAGGAATTAGGAGATGTGTGGCCATGCAGAGCAGAGACTTCAGAATCCATGGTGTGGGTCAGTGAGTTGACATAGCAGCAGATATGGAAGGTGGGTGTGATTACTGGGGCTTCTGGAAGAACTGGGGGCTGGGGGAGACCACACACCCTCACTCTGAGAATACCAGAGTTCTCAATTTTGTATTTAACTCAAGTAAACTGCAATAAGGTATAATGTCCTTAATTATAGAATAATAAAGTATCATTCCCTTTCACAAAAATAACAGAAATGCACAAATTTTTTCTGGACTGAAGTATTAATAAAATGTCAATAAATAATCCATGTAGTATACATTTGATTTTTGTTATTATATTTTGGTTAATATTACAATAATATATTAATAAATAATGCATGTAGTATGCATTTGATTCTAGTTATTCTCTTTTGGTTAATCTAATAATTTCCAGGTACTGGAAACTATTCAGAATTTTAAGTCTCTGCAGAGAATATTCCTGAAGCCATAAAATTGAGTACTTGGCTGGCCGTAGTCTTGAGTTGTGGGTGCAGCCATGTGGATTTCAGCTGAGAGTATTCAGCTCACCCACCACCTGAGGGTGGACCAGAGTTTTCAGGACAGGACTGTTATTTCAGTGAATTTTAGCTTCTTGACTTGCATCTTCTCTGGAACTTAGTGAATGGGTAGAAAAGTGCAGGTGGGTGAGTCTACAAGATAGCAGCTGTGAGGAAAGGCTGATTTTATTCATTTCATTCATAATTTTTAATTGAATAATCATAAGACACAATTACAACTGTTACAAAGGTGTCCATGGTTGGGTTTCAGTCACACAATGTCCCAACAACCATCTTTTCACCAGCATACATTTCCCACCACCAATATTCCCAGTGTCTCTCCCACAGCGCCTCCCTCCCACATGTCAGCCTCTATGGCAGGCATTTTTAACTGTGTTCTTATTGCATTATGTAATATGTGTGTATATATATGTATATATGTATGCACATACATACTTGTGTGCATCTATACATATATATATGTGTCAATATATCAATTTAGCATATTTCATGTACCTAACCGTTTATATAAGCTAAAAAATCTGTTTTGTCTTTATTTTCTAATGTAATTTTTAAACTTAGAAAGCCCATTTCATTATTTTATTTATTTTTCCTTCTAGCTGTGATCAGGGACTACTCTTGACTCTGAGCTCAGGGATGACTCCTGGCAGGACTCAGATGACCAAATGTATTACAAGAATCAAACCTGGGTTGGCTGCATGCAAAGAAAATGACCCACCTACTGTACTATCACCACTGACCAACTATTGATTTCTATTTCTTTGTTGACACTGTATTTGAAAACATCTTGGCACAAAACAACAGTTTACTTTTTAACATATTTATGGTATTTTAACATATTTATAATAATTGATTTTAGTTATTTGCTAAATCTACTATTCAAGTCCTCCAGGAAAGATAAAATTTCTATTGCTTATTTTATTCTTTCCCCACTGTGTGTGGGTAAGTTTTCTCTGCATGTCTTACTTTTTTGGTAACTGTTATTAAAACTTGACTATTTTTTGATAATATACTGGAGTATTCTGGATATTAATCCAGAACACCCTTCCAAGATTTGTTATTGTACTTGTCTATTTGTTTAAAGAATTAGCTTTACTCTTGAACTAAAGTTTATTTTTTCCCTAGTTCCCAACCTCTTATGTCACACTTAAATGACACAAAATAATTTTGTCTATATAAACTCTTAGCTTTTCTTTCTTTGGTACTCTATGTTAAATTATCAACTGATCGATAGTTTAGCCTGCTGTTTTTTATGGAAACAGTAGAATCATATATTTACAAAGAATAATAAAATGAGGATAATAATATTCAAGAAGAATTGAATGGCTTTCTGTCTCAGACCCTTAGATGTCTAATTATTGTGATAAATGATAGATGTTCATGTATTTTCATAGAAAATTTAAGATGGGGAGATTTAATTTCATTAAAGAACAAAAGTAACTAGTTAAATTAGTCCTAGTTATAAAAAACATGAGGTGGCTTCAAAACTACAAGTATATTTCATAATTTTAGCACTGTGCTACAATGTGGTGCTTTTAATATTATTTTTATATGCATGGTATATGTTATACATAAAATTTATAGCTAGATAAAATGCTACATTTAAGTAGGTCAATAAATATGGATTTGTGGGGAAATAATTACATTATAATGTTGATATATCTTAAAAGAAAATTTGCTCCCTCTAGACAGTAACAGAATTTATGTTGTATTAACTCAAAAAAAAATTATGGTGCAATTTAAATAAAGCAAGAATGTTTGACATGTGAATAAGCCAAGTGTACTACTGAAATACAATTTTACTGTAATTCAGTGATAGTAGAGTTCACTTTGGGATAAAGTAAAATGACACACTAGCATAAAGTGTTATGGAGTATGGGTAGACTAACTATACAGCTACTTATTAATTTTTCCAGAAATTTTATTTAGCAATAGTAACATCAAATATATTATGCAATGCAGAATGCAGTTAAAATGTATTCTGGCTTTAACAATTTTAAATTCATAATGGTGCACATAGCCCATAAAGTTTTCACGTTGAGAAACAAAAATACAGTTATATATGAAAATCTAAAGTATCTGAAATTCTCATTATCATATTAATACCTCATTGCAAATATGAAGTTATAGTTACTTGTCAGGAACAGTGATAGTTTCTGCAGAATAACATTCCATAAAGATCTGGGTTCCTCACCCTTGACTAGGAAAGTTCAGTTGCCAAAAACCCCTTAGATTATCAATTTTCAGCAGCCACACTTGCAAAAAGTTTTGTAGTGAAATTCAATTAGTTTCTAGTGAGATTTATACCTGCCTCAAGTGAAATGTAATTCTAAGTGGAAATAGCATCTAAATTCCTCAAAGAAATAATCCACTACAATTATTTTAGATTAATCAAGAGGCAATGAACTCAGCATATCTCAATTCCATACCATAGATATAACATTTTAAAATGAAGGATAGAAATTGCTTGCATATAAAAAATTACATCAGCAAATATGAGAACACAGTTTAATTTATTTGCACTCAAAACTTCCAGGATTCCAAAGAACACTTATATCTAGTATAAAATAATTGAAGAAGTGGATGTCTTTTTGCTAGAAGCACAAAATTAGACCTGGATTCACTCTTATTTCTGCCAGAAAACTGGGAAAAGTTTCTTGTTGTTTTTAGCTTTGTCTTATCATATTTAAATTGGAAGTTTTTTATTTGGTTAGAAGAAATGTGCTTACACAGATATCCTTAAGAATGGAGATTATTAGCTCCTGTAATCTACGCAAAAACTTGAATTATTCAAAGAATGTTATTCGAACTTCCAACAAAGAAGATACTGAAGTGCGTCCAGTTGGTGTGGAGAGTCAGAGGGGCAGACTCAGCAAGAAAGAGTGCAGAACACCAAGTTATTACCAGGAAGAAAATTCTAAGGAGTTGGACTGTCTTGAGAAATAGGTATGTTGAATATCTGGCACCAAATTCTATAGTTCTTTATGCATAATAATGAATAAGGAAGAAATAGACTAATATATAGTGTATGTATGCATACACACAGAGAAAGAGAAACAGAGACAGAGAGACAGGGACGGGGAGGGAGAAGGAAAGGGAAGGGGGAGGATGAGGAAGAGAGAATGGGACAAGTTAAGGCCAGAATCACTTTCTGTATTATCACTTTTATTTCTCACAATCTTGCAGGAGTTGTATTCTATGACTCTGGGTAATGGACCAAAGGAAAATTTATGTGATTCACTCACTCTCCCCACCCTCTGGACACTGACATTTGTTTAAGCGTAGGCAAACAGATTCAACTCCTTCTAGTCCACACTTTACTGCTAGGAAGATTTTAGGCAGAAACACCCTGTGTAAATCCCAAAACATAGCCAGTAAGTAAAACTGCACCCATTGCCTTCTGGTTTTCTATGACCTTTTAAGGGTATGGTTTTTGACAAAGGCAGCATGCAAACTCTTGGAACTGTCCAATCATAAATAGTCATGTACAGTTCTATATAACCACATCAGGAAAGCTGTGGGCTACCAGTCACCAGAGATCTTAAATCTTTGGTTTCTTTTCAAAATTAGTGTGCATGATCATGAACCCCTGGCTATCCTAAGGTATGTATAAATTATACATAGTTGGGTCCCAGGCACGGAATACCTTTTATGCCAGTTACCCAAAAATATATTTGAACTTAACACAGGTCTGCAAATAGAAAATAACGACTATACACCCATGTTCATCATCAAGGTCTTCTTAGATGGTAAATTTAAGGTAAATTCAGTCACTCATGAACTCAAAACTGTGGTTGCTACCACATGTTCATAATCTACTTATCCATCACTGGACATCTAGGTTACTTTCATATCATTGCTATTTTATAAAGTGCTACAATGAATGAAGTTCCTTTGTATAATTCTAACCTCTAAAATATTTCATATTATTTGTAGTGTTTAGTTAGTTAACTGAAAGCTTTATATGTAACTAAAATTCTCATAAATTATGTTAATTAAAAATCTGGTGTGATTTTTTCCCCTATTCTCTGATAGTTGTTGCAAAGAAACCATTAGATATTATTAGGGATTGTGTTTTTGTCTTTAGTAGCATGTGTTTTTTGTTGGTTATTAGTTTTGTTTATTGGATTTCGGGCTACAACACCCAGGGGCCACTCCCAATAGCACTTGGAGGACAATATGCAGGAGATTGAACCCGGTTTCCTAACCAGATTGCTGTTGCATTTGCCAGTTATGATAGTACTGAAGACTCTAAAATCGGTTATAGATATTATGTGAGCACATTGAAATGCTCAAAGAATAAAATTACCTGCTCATGTTTTTCATTTCTGAAGTCATCATCACAAATACAATCATGGCCAATATGTCTAAAACTAAGTATGAAATTTAATCATGTGGTTCTGAGCTAAATTCGCTGCCTCTAAACCCTCTTAAACAAACATGACAAGAATACTGAAAGATTGAGCATCTAAAACTTGGAATGGAGAATTATAGTTGCATGCAAATAAAACTGAGGCCACTGAAATTTACAATCATTTTCACTTTCTCTTCTATTGAAAATAGCTTTGTATCACTAGCTAATGACTCTTTTCTTGCTGGAGTATTTTATAGTAATATTACTTGCAGTGATTTTATTGAAACAAAATTCTAAGTTTATTTAATATTCATCTTCCAAATGCATTGCTATTGGACTTACAAATAAAGAAATATTACAGGATTCTCACAGCAGGCAAATATATGTAATGCAGGAGAGATAGTGCAGAGGTTAAGCTACTTATCTTGAATGCAGTCAAACAAGGCTCATTTCTCAGAATCAAATTTGGTTCCTTAAGCAGTACTATGAATGATTCCTGAGCATTGAGCCCAGAATAAGCCCTGATTGCATGTGCCAAATACAAAAAAAAATGTTAATTAAATAAAATAAACAGAAAGTAACACAATAGAAAACAGCTCAAGGAACAGAATGATTTTAAGATTTTTATAGTTGACATCTTAAAGAATGTGAAATGTATGCAAATATAATCTAGGATGATATTGATAGAGACTAGAAAAAACATCAAACCTGGGAATATAAGGATTAAAAGATAGTATAACTTAAATTTATTTTCAAATAATTACTGTTGTCATTTTTTGACTTTAAAAGTTATAGTCACTATTCTAAGAGTGAAAAAGTTGGAGGAAGATATTTTAATGTTTATATCTTTAAATATTATTCTTGGCTCTTCAATTTGTGAGATTGGCCAAGTAATATTGAATGATCAAATTTACTTTAATCTTCAAATAAGTGCTAATGCTTTCTCTGGACGGTCAAGAATTTATAAATAAAAAGGATTTGAAATGTGTGACAATTACTGTGGATAAAACATATAAGTCTTTCAGAAAAAGCATGGAGTTCGTATAACCTCAACAAATCATCCATAAATTACTCTTTGTTGGCATACTGATATTCTAGGCATTTCAGTCACCTTCTTTGTACAGCCATCAAAGTCTTGTCCAGTACATCTATGGTAACCATAATGGCAGCGACAGAGCCCTTCCACATGGTTCATCCATATGGATCTCCTGAACAAAAGCCAAACTGACTAGCCTCCACTGAGTGCCTTATCTTCCAACTGCAGAAACCACGCAGTGAACCATGTGTGCAACCATTCCCTGGAGTCTCCAAAATACAACCTGATGGCAGCTTTATTGCATCAGGCCCCTTTTATCAAAGAGAAAAAAGGTAATTTCCTTTAGTGGAATGGACATGTTTTCTGCATCTAGATTTGTTTTTCTGACCTTGAAGCTTCTTGCCAGCATCCCCAGCTATGCATTTGTGGCATGTTTTATTCATTGTAATGGCATTCTATACAATGTGGGGTCTGTTGAGAAATTTGCTTCATAGCACAAGAAAACCATCAAGTAGCCTGTGCTTATGGAACTCATAGATTTTATTACAAGCCTTTCCTAATCTTCTTTTTTGGGTGAAAGGGTCTCCCAAGGACTGGGATTCAGGAGGAAGAATCCTCCTGAAAAATCAAAGTCCCCTGTGATTCTCAACCAAGTGGGACAGTGGTTCTATGCCAGGGTCTAAGGATGAGGTGCTGCCAGGGAGTAGCTAATTAGGTAACCACAGAGTAGGGGGCTGTGTGGTGCCATGGACTGAATTTAGTGGGTCACATGCATGGCATCTCTTTTAGCCCCTGTAGTTTGACCTCTTGCCCACTTTGTTTATGAGAAAGTTCATTGAATCCTCAATTAGAATTCCCATGGGGGAAAATACCCATAACTTTTGAAAGCATAGGATTTCATTCTTCAGCATCAGTCAGTGATTTTAGTCATTGACTAACGTATTTTTATCTCCTGTATTTCCAAAACATAGGCCTGGTTATCAAAAAGTGAAAATGAGATTCACATGTCTCACTATTAAAAGTTCAAAGATGTGCCAGCCAATGCTATCATTGCCATATCTGTTGTTTAGGAAATATTGCTTATAAGGGAGCAATGTTTCTGGATTTATTCACCAGTCTTATTAAAAATTATTAGCACTGTTTCTAAAGTAAGTTTTCCAAAAAGCAGAATTATCACATTCACAACTTCAACAGCAAAAGCAAGACCTAACAAAAACTTCCTAAAGACTTTTTTTTCCAAAATCATTAAATTTAAATAACTTTTCTTTTCTGAGAAAGAGACAGACAGCATGCACTTAATTTCCAATTGACCTCAGCATTAAGTGGAACCAAATATCAGAAAATCTAAAGCACGAGACTTACACTTGTGTTAGCCAACCATTTAGTAAAGGGACAGGTGACCTCAATTGCTGAAGTACAAAATATAAATGGTCATACTTGTTACATATGTTCATAGGGTATATAAATTCTATAAGACTACTGAAAAACAATTATTTTCAACATTTACCATAAATCTGGACCTAATAAAACCCCCAATATCAATTCTGGGAGACCCACCAGAACTTTGGGAATTGTAGGATAGGATTGATTTGTCCTTTCTCCTTTGCCACAGGGAGCTTAGGTTTATCAGGTTACACCCATCACAGTGCTCCTGAGTCACTCCCATTCCTCTATGCTTATCTGTAACCACTTCTCTGTGCTCTCTTCCCTAACCAGTCTATCACTTTTTTCCCTAGTCAGACTTTGTTTACTTGTAAGGTCAGATCCCTCAGATATCTATGATTTTATATTTCTGAATGAAATATTGCCTTTCTCCTCTCCATACATCTTTCGAATAGTTTATTTAAAGCAATGTCCTATGTGTATACACACAAGAAGACAGTTAATATTATGCTTCTGTAATGTGGGAGTTAATTGACTTCAAATAATTTTCATTCCTGGGCATTGCTTTTTCATAAAATTGAAAAGAGCCATAGTTGCTCTTAATTCCTAGCACCCCCAAAGCAGGGTCCCGACAAGGGACTGAATGGACCCAGGGCAAGATGTGAGCTACCCTGGCATAGAAATAGGCCAGGCCAAAGTGCCACAATATTTAACTATAAGTTAATAGCATGGTCATGGACAAATTCTGTCATTATTCAAAAATTAATGACAAGATTAATGAAAATTTGCTAGGGTTAGGAAAGACTAATCTGGCCTGAGCATTGTAGTCTGAGATGTATAGCAAGATGGCTCCAGGAGAGCAATCCTATAAGCTTATTGTATCTCTTACGGTATCCATACAAAATGATTAATATTATGAATATATGTTTTTTGGATTAAGGAGAGGAGAAACACATCCATAGATTGAATTTCAGTCTTGGAGCGTTGTTTTACTGAACGAGAATTTGTCTTAGAAGAAGCTTCCCCTAAGGGAAGGATTTTACCTCTATTGATTTTATGACCACACCTACGTGTAATTATTTCCCCAACCCCTCATGCTTCGGGATTTAACTAGACTGTATGAGAGGGCTGTGATATCCAGAGAGAGAATGAAATAGAATGGGGAGGCAAGCAGGAAGGAGAAGTATGAAGGAGCAGGACCCAAGAAGAGGATGAGAGAGATCCAGAGAGAGAGTACTAGGAGAATCAGAGGAAAATGGAGATGAGATTGGAATAAACTGCAATTGATACCGACCAGCCTGGTCCTCATTCCATCCTTGGTCCTCCCTTGGCCATCAATCTCCCTGGAAGAGGTGTGAGACTATTGAACACAGGTGGTGAGAGAGAGAGAGAGAGAGAGAGAGAGAGAGAGAGAGAGAGAGAGAGAGAGAGACAGCGGCACAGCCCTTTTGTATTTTATTATTTGAATACACAGGAAATATTCTGGGTGTTAATAGATCTCACATAAAATTCTGTTTTTTTGTTTTTCTCAAAAATCCAGTGCACAGTACTTGGATTCTGCTAAGCACTAGCAGTAGTGCTTAGCAGAATCCAAGTGCTAGTGCTAAGCACTAGCACTAACGGTAGTAAGGCCGTTGCTCAGTGACAATGTTTCTATTTAAATTGCAATGGAAGTCTGTTGCTTTAAACATTTTAATTTCTAAATGCCATTCATAGGTAAACAGGTGGAAACTCTACTCATGTGGGTGACTGATGCAGATTAAAAAGAAAGAAAAAGTGGTTTGCTGCTATAAAATTGGGACTGGAAAAAAAGTGCCTAAAACATAGAACTAACAGGAAATTCTTCTAGTATTTCTATGTGAAGTACTCTAATGGAAAGGGAAACAAGAAAATTAAAAACATTAAGATTTTAGACCTTTCAGGAATGAAAATTTAAGAGTACCACTTTAACAAAGAACAAAAATGAAAAGTTCATCAGATATTGGTAAATAAAGTGTGGAATGAATTCTGGATTAATTCTGGAAAAAGATATAAATGTTGGCTCTTGTCCCTATGGTTTAAAAGCATAAAAATAGGAATAGGTGAAATAAATAATATCAAAGCTATAATAAAACCATTCTTTCAAGATGAGTTATATAAATGAGAGTTCTTAATTCATAGGTATATGTTAGTATTTTCTTTCTTGTTTGTTGTAAATATATGTATATTAAATTTATATATGAAAATTGAGTGGGTATTGACATAATTTTATCTCTGTCTTTGTTCCTTATTATTTGATCCAAACTATATAAGACTTAATTTCTTAGTTTAAAAAATTATACTAAGTTAAGTTTTTAATTGAGTAAATAAACTTGACTCAGTTAACAAGATTTATGATTCAAGAAACAAAATATGTAGATTGAAAATGACTGAATTGAAGATAGACTAACACAGATCAGAGAAAATGTAGTAGCTTTGAAAGTTGGAAACAATAACTTAAACTTTTATAATTTTTATATGAGTAAAGTAAAAATGGAAACAAATTTTGTTTCATTGTTGTATATCTGAAAATTAAAATAACATATGAAAGTTAAATAGCAAAAGGAGAAGTTCATAACAGTTATTTAGATTTTATCTCAGATTCAGATCCATCCTTATGCTCATGAAACTGTCACCAGAATTGAGAAAATCATATTCTGTCATACTACTCAAGAGTGGCCTTTGTCAATCAGGATCACTAGGAATGGAAATTTAGAGGACAAGCACTTGTTCCTTTTTGGTCACCAGGTGTATGATCCTAGCAATTTCTATCCAAGAAGTAGCAGTACTTTCCTAAATGACATGCTGACTACATTTGCAGTGTTTTTTTTGTTTTTAATTTTCTCATGTGTATCCTTCTAGCAGAGAGCCCGGCAAGCTACCGAGAGTATCCCACCCTCACGTCAGAGCCTGGCAAGCTACCCGTGGCATATGACAAAAACAGTAACAACAAGTCTCACAATGGAGATGTTACTGGTGCCCGCTTGAGCAAATCTATGAACAGGCAGCAGCACTACCATCCTAGCCAAACAAAATCAGAACACCATTAAAAGAATGTCTGATCTAGCTATCACCACATCAGTTTCCAAGTTGAAATTTCAAGAACCAGACTTCCAAATCATAACTCAAATCTCTTCCATATTATCCTCATTGATTCAGTGGAGGTAAGGTGTGTTTTCACTTTATGGGTGAGAAAAAAATATTTCTTTGTATCTCTTAAATGGTGCACAGATAAATGCTCTGTATTCAGTTTGCTGTTTTCACATATGATGGTTTGTTTTTAACTTTTACAAAATCTACTTATAAACAACTGATTTTTCCATTTGCATACTTGAAGTATGACAATTATTTGTTAAAAATAATGTCCATTTCCATATCTGTAAGAAGAGATTCACCTGGCCTTAAATATATATATGTACACAAAAATTTTTGTGTGTATATACATATATACATGCATTCATACATATATGTGCACATATACATACACATATATGTACACACATATATATGTGTATAGATAGGTAAATAGATAAATAGATAGATAGATATAGTACTTGCATCACTCAATTTCATTTAACCTGAAGGAGGGAACCTAATTCTGCACAAATCAAATATAGAATTGCATAATGCAGTGAAAATCACCCACTATAGCTTGTGACTACATAAGATCATTTTTGTTATAGTTGTTTTAGGTAACACCTAGTGGTGTTCAGGGACTACACCTGTCTCAATGCTCAGGGCTATTACTGGTGGTGATTTTCGAGTCATATTTTGTCAGGGATATGACTTGAGCTTTCCATGTGCAATGTATGCTCTCAGCCTTTTGAGCTCTCTCTCCAGTCTGGTGTTTTTAATAAAAATTCATTATCATCTCTTTGTAGATTCATCAAAAAGTACTGGCATTCAATATTAAAATTTGGATAAGTTAATGAAAAATATGAACTAAAGGCAAACAACATTCCTTTCTAAGAATTTAGGTATAAAAATGTTTCAAGGAATGAACAGCCTTGTGAAATTTCAGAAGGGGCTCACTTCTGTGCCAAAGCCATCTTCTAAATTCACTGTTTGTGGTTCAGTTTAGATATATTGATTCCACTGATTCTACTGCAGTGAACAGATAAGGAAATGGGATATCAAGGTTTAATTTCTCTGTCAGTGAAGTCTTTAATAATTTCTAGAGGTTCTCTTTTATTGGATTTCAATCTTGGCTTTGTGCTTTAGATTTATAGAGCACTTTTCCTCCTAAGTATACAGAGCCTGTGCAAAGGCTTTGGAAATAGTAACATTTAATATAATGAAAGTGAAAAGACACACACAGAAAAATGAGAAGGTTATGTGTAGGCAGGAGAGTTGAGATGAAACATTAGGAAATATATAACAACAAATTAGCACTTTCTCAGTCAATGGTGTTTGTGGCCAGATCTAAAATGAAAGGAGAAGTAATAATCTGTGAGTTACCACATAAAAATGATTAGGATAAAGCTACTGTTAAATTAATTATGTGTTATTTAAAGTAGGTTTTTCTTAGTTCTGAAAATGAATGTGGATCCTTTTAACTAGCAAGTATACCTACAAGTGTGGGTTATAAAATTTTATCATGCTAAATGAGAAAGAGAATTCAATATTTTGACCTCTTTTACTTATGTTATTATAATTTTTTCCTTTTTTATTTGCTCTTTCATCCTCAGAAAATCCATTTAACAGTCAAGGACAGATGGGAAAGCAATAGGGCAGTGAGACCAGTTGATGCAATACTATTTCAGCAATTATGCTTAAGAAATATAAATTGCAAACTTGTACCAGAGATTTCAAAATAATTAAATCCATGCAAGAACTGTACAGAAGATATATGACTTTCATTTAGTAGACTATATTCTAAAAATCTTCACTTTCTAAAGAACCCTACTCAAGTTATTGATGTGTTATTAACTAATTTGTGAATATATATGTATATAAACATCAGGGAAGAAGTTTAATTTATCAACTTATGTAATCACTATTTAAATTAATTTTCTGTATATTTATACATCAGAGTAGGATACTAATAATTTTTAAAAGTCTTTAAATAATAGTCACTAGCCTAGATTCTTGATAAAATTTGTCTAATTACTGTCACAAAAATGTTATAGGTTAGTACTTTCCTTTCTGGGAAAAACAGTATTCTAAACTATTTTTTCCATTAAATACAACCAATAATAACTAAGAACTTTCTGGGAGGTAGAAAAACTTCTGAAAAAAAGACAAACCAGCTAGGAGAACTGGGACCAAATAAAAGGTATGGTTTTTGAGATCCTCACATTTTCTTTTAGTTGCCTTTTACTCTAGAGAAGCTAGTAACTCATGAATGTCAAGAGTCACAAACATACAAATACTAATACAAGCTGGATCTCTATAAAGAAAGGTTTATAAAAATGGACAATGAGACAATGCACAAATATTTCATGCAAAAGTGCTCTGTTATAAATAAATATCACAAACAAATATGTGTAAGGAGAGTAGAAGGAAACATATTCACAGGCATCTTTCCCTTTGGTGGTAGAATTAGAATTTTTCATGTGGCAAGACAATTTTTTCAAGATAACCAACAGTAATGAGACCTTGCATGCTTTTTAGCAGTTACAATGGAGGAAGAATAAGGATCATCTCGAAGTCACTAGAGATGTAATAAAAACTTTAAAGTTTTCCTTTCTATCTCAGTAATGAAAAACCTTTTCCCCAAAACCAGAAGTCAGTGGAGATGGAGACAGGACCAGGGCTCCAAGCACAGGCTGGAAGAATAAGGAGGAAGTCAGCTCAAACACTCTGGAGTACTGCCAGAAACACTAATCAAAATAAAAATGAAGAAACAAAAAAACTAATAAAAATTAGATGCTCACAAAAGACTCAGACTTTCAGTTCTAATTTAAAAAGTATTTATTTTTGTCATATTACAGCGACTTTAATGGGAAAAAGTACCTAATTGATAACAACCACAACATGCATGACAGGCAAGGTGGGATTATCTGACATGGAGTTGAAAAATATCTATCAGATTTCAACAGACAACTATGAGGAAGTTTATATCCAAAATAAAATTATTCCCTCAAATAAAACTTAGCAATGAATTGCAGGATATAAAAAAGAAACATGAAAATTTAAATTAAGTGTATAACAAAAATATACTTACAAGGAAAAAAAGCCACATATACTTATTGACTATCCTTGTACCTTCTTCACAGAAGTGTCTGTCTATTAATTATTCATTCTTTCCCTCCTATTTTTGATAAGGTTGATCATCAATTACCATCATGGAAATCCAAATCAAATACCATTTCACGCCAGTGATAATGGCATGGTGCAGAAAAACTCAAAAAAATCTGTGTTGGTGGGGAATATGAGGAAAAGGAGCTTTCATTTACTAGTATGACAGATGAGCTGATAATGAAAGTGCAACATATGCATATACAGAATAGAATACTATGCAGACACAAAATTGATGAATATATGAAATTTTCTATATCTTGGTTGGGACTGTGGGATATTCTGAAAAGTGAAGTAAATCAGAAGAACTAGAGATATGAGACTGGAATGAGAAACCTTTTCCCCAAAACTATGGGATATAAGATTTCTCATTATGTGTGGTATATAGAATAAACTTGGCAAGGGGTTGGAAGGTATCAATGTGAAAAATCCCTTGGTTCTAGATTGTATACATTAAAAAATCAATGAAGGAGAAAATGGAGGGTGGTAAGTAAGAAGATGTATGGAGGTAAGGTAGGGGTAAGGGACAGGGGCCTTGGGCCTGTGGGTCTATAGTATATAGGATATGCATGGTGTATAGGTTTGGTATCTGCTTTATCTAAACCAGTCGAACCAACACTATTGTGAGTATGGAACTCAACAGAAAATAATTGCATTTAAGAAATTAAAGCTATTCAGGTGAGAAATAAACAAAATTGTCCCTATGCAGATGACATGAAGTTTTTCTAGAAAATCGCATATAATTTTCAAAACTGAATTCTCACAAGAGACTACAGAATATTTTGTAAGACTCCAATCAAATATGTAGCACTGTAGTACTGTGATCCCATTGCTAAAAAATTTGCTCGAGCAGGCATGAGTAACGTCTCCATTGTGAGACTTATTATTACTGTTTTTTGGCATATAGTATATGCCACGGGTAGCTTGCCAGGTTCTGCCATGCAGGCAGGATACTCTCAGTAGTTTGCCGGGCTCTCCGAGAGGGACAGAGCAATCGAACTCGGGTTGGCCGCATGCAAGGCAAATGTCCTACCCACTATGCTATCACTCCAGTCCCAAATAAAATATACAAAAATCAATTCTACTTAGATTTTCTGGCAGTTTATAAACACCAAAATTAAATGTATGATACAATTCACATGCAATTAAATAAGGATTTAAATATAGGCCTGTGAATCAGGCAGAGAAATTGTGTCAAAAACTATAAAATTCTTATAAAATGCCAAAGAAAGCTAAGTAGAGAGACATATTGTTTGTATATTAAAACAGTAAACTTAAATAGAGATATCAATTTTCTTTAAAGTCTTATAGTGTTATCTCTTCATTCTCAGCAATGGAAAACAAATTATCAAGTGCTTCCTTTTCAGCAGGTCCGACTCTAGCGGGGAGAAACTCCAAACAATAATAGTGAGTTTTTGTTGAAATATTGAATGTAATCAAAGTAAAGTGAAAGTAAAATGAAATTTATCAGTTACACATGCAGGGTGGGGGGCTGGGGAGGTAGGGGGATGTGGAGGTATACTGTGATTCTTGGTGGTGGAATATGTGCACTGGTGACGGGATGGGTGTTCGAGCATTGTATAACTGAGGCTTAAACCTGAAAGCTTTGTAACTTTCCATATGGTGATTCAATAAAAGAATAATTTTTTAAATTTTTTTTATTGAATCACCAAGTGGAGGGTTACATAGTTCTCAGGATTATGTAAGTTATACAATACTCAAACACCCTTCCCTTCACCAGTGCCCATCTTCCATCACCAACCCCCCCAGTATATCTGCCGCCCCCTCCCACCTCCCCGGTCCCCACCCTTGTAAGTGATAAGTTTCACTTCGTTTACGCTTTATCTCGATTACATTCCATGTTTCAACACACAACTCACTACCGTTGCTGGGGTTTCCCCCCAAAAAAGAAAAAGACAGTCCTATTGCCAAGGAAGCATTTGATAGTTCTCCATTGCTAAGAATGCAGAGAAATTAAGTCCCGCTGTTTGTTACATAACTTTTCTTTTTCCCCCTTGCCCCGCGCCACCGAGTTCATGCCTGTTTAGTAATCCCCACACTGTCTGACAAAGGGAAAGAAAACCGAAGAGGATGGTTATTTCCCGTCATCAGCCGGCATGGGGCTCTGGCTTAGTTGATAGTCTAGTAGAGTGTCTGCAAGCAGTTTCTGGAACCAAAGGTCTTGCGCTGGTATCGGCTCCGGCTTGAGATTCCACCAGCGTCCCGCTGTTCCATGTACATAATTTTTCCCCTTATATCCCATTCCCATGCCACCAGGTCTGTTTGCTTAATGGACATCACACTATGTTTGACACCACACCGCATTGCTTCCCAAGAAAGAAGGATATTTCTTCTCAGCCGGCGTGGGGATATAGCTTAGTTCAGTCTAGAGAGATGGGTACCACTTTGATTGCCTTCAATATTTCAGCAAAAGACTTACTATTCTTGTTAGGATCTCCCACAAAAGTCCGACCCATTTAGAAGGAATCATTACATATTGCTGCAGCGGCTGCGCGGTTTTGGGTTTCTGTATAAAGTCCAGGGAAAGTACAACCAGAAATAACATCACTATAAACTTTTACCCTTTTATGGTACTCATAAGATGGAGAAATCTAGAGA
Source organism: Sorex araneus (assembly GCF_027595985.1). Classification (NCBI taxonomy): domain Eukaryota; kingdom Metazoa; phylum Chordata; class Mammalia; order Eulipotyphla; family Soricidae; genus Sorex; species Sorex araneus. The sequence goes on along the minus strand of NC_073303.1, from coordinate 169,602,583 downwards.
GAGGTTCGGCGTCTCCATTTTGCACTCAGAAAGCCGTGGACCCTGCGCTGTGCTCGGGAGGAAGGGATTGAGAGAGAGAGGTTAAAAGAATTGGGGAATTCCCGGTTTCCACTCTCGCAGCCCGCCGTGGGGTCTCCGATCCCGTGCCGGAATTAGTTCAGTGGGTTGCTTGGAGTCCAAGGGCGCGCTTTTGGGTTCTTCCATCCTGCTCAATCCACAGCACGGCCCAAAGGGCAATAAAAGAATAAATTTAAAAAATAAAATAAAATCTTATAGTATTAATTCTTATCAAAATCTTGAGGAAGTTTTTTTTTAAAAGTAAATTTAATAGGATTGTTTTAAAAGTTGTTTCAAGGCAGAAAAGGTGTCATATTTTAACCTCTAAAGTATTTGAAGCTTGCTCTCTTCATAGGTATTTAACTTTTTCATTAAAATTTAAATTTAGGAATATATATGTATATATATATATAAAGCATAACCAAGTGTAATTTAAAAAAAAGTAAAATAAATGTTACTGATGGTGTTTAATGTGAAATATTATGTTACAAATTTATAATTAATCATAGAAACATAGATAATGCCTGGAATATAATATTAAGCTAAGATATTAAAATACCCAGCATAATTATAAAAATATGTATCCACCTATGGGTAATCACTAAAAATATATTAGTGACTTAAAATAATTATTCAATGTAAATTTTTATTTAGATTTATCTTAAAGAGTTGGAGCAAAAGCACAGCAGGTAGGGCATTTGCCTTGCATGCGGCTGACCCGGGTTCTATTCCTCTGCCTCTCTTAAAGAGCCCAGAAAGCTAATGAGAGTATCTCACCTGCACAGCAGAACCTGGCAAGCTACCTGTGGCATATTCGATACGCCAAAAACAATAACAGTTTCACAGGGAGACGTTACTGGTGCCTGCTCAAGCAAATCAATGAACAACGGGATGACGCTGATACAGTGATTTATCTTAAAATTTTTAACATAATTTTATTCTTTTTAGTGATTAAAATATATAAATCCTAAAAGGTTATTAAAATTTAGCTAATTATAGCATTTAATTTTAGAGATAAAAATTTGTTATTTTATCTTATAGTCCTTTAGATATGTTCATTTTTGTATGTTATACCAACATTAAAATAAACTATGCACACTCTTTAAGAAATTGGAGGGCACCACAAGCTAATATTTTCAATGATTAGTATGTCTTACTCAGTGCTTATTAGACATAGTGTAATTAATTTAGAAGAAAGTTGAACAAATAAAACAGTTTATAAAATGTTTGAGTCATAATGAAATGGTGTTTAAGAGAACTATAGATTAGAAAAATTGATTCCAATTTGCAATCATTCTAATTATATCATATATATTTTCAGACAATTTATTTCTAACCACTGTTTTGTGTTCCCAAACTTTTCTTCACTAGCTATAAAATTAATGACTTGGTTTAGACAATAACAGTTTGACAGGCACTGAAGATATAATTTACCCCATTTCCACATACCATCAACCACACTTTATGTCTTTGTAGAAAGCCTTCTTAGGTGAATTCCTTTTATTGTTTTCCTTTTGTTTTAGGTCACAGCTAGTAGTGGTCAGGGCTTATACATGGCTCTCTGCTCAGGAATCACTCCTAGCAATGCTCAGGGGACCATATGTGGTTTCAAAGATCAAACTGAGATTGTCTACATGCAACACAAGGACCTTGTGAATTCTTAGAATTTAAAAAATAATGATGGAGCATAGTTATAGGGCATGTTATACTAACACAGAAGTTTTTTTCTAGAACATTGTGGAGGAATGATGATATATTATATAATGCTAATAAAAAATGGGTTTCAGAAATAGTATATAAATTGTGCAATTTCCTTCCAGTATTGAATCAGTTATTATCCATTTAAAGACATAGTAATTTAAGAGCTAAATTTATTTATATTAAATAAATAGCAAAAACTATAAGAAATTAATTAGAATAGCTTCTAGAGCCTAAATGATGTCATACAAAGTACCTAAATTATTTGTATAATTTTCTAAGTCCTACAATTATTTGATGTTTTGTGGAGATTCTCAACATCTTTTTTATATTGCAAATACACTCTACAAGATTATATATATGGAAAATATATTTACGCATTATTCCTTTATTATCACAATAACAAAAAACATATCACAGTTGGTGAACGTAAAAAGAGATTTTTTTAATTCAGCAGTGAAATATCCATATAGTTAACAAAATATACAACCTATTGACTTATTGACTTTTCATCTATAAAGTTGGATACTTCTCTCCTGGCTATGATAAATAACACTAGAATAAAGAAATAAAATTGAATAATGAGAAAGTAGCTAAGAAAAACCTGCAATCTATATATAAAAAAGCATTTTATTTTCTACATCGTTGTTTATCAATAACATTCATTTACTAATGAAGATTTGTTAATATATTTTCACACAACAAATTATGTTACTTGAGAGTGTGCATAAGGGTTGAGCGATAGCACAGGGGTAGGTTGTTTGCCTTGTACTCAGCCAATCCGGGTTCAATTCCTCAACCCCTGTCGGAGAGCCCGGCAAGCTACCTAGAGTATTCTACCCTCTCAGCCCTGGGTCCCATATACCTGGGTTCCTCTGCAGGTTCCTTCATGCATGAGGCTTGTCAGAACACATGGAGAGGGCCCTTGAGCATGGCCATGGCTGGGCTCTCGAGGTCTTCAGCCACGGGAGCTCTGCTTGGGACGGGGAGGGAAGCTGAAACCCAGCCCTCTCAGGGGCTCTGGGGAACACAGCCAGGAGTGGGGGCAAGAGACTCTCTGCCAAATACATAATAAAAATTATTAAATATTTTTTATATCCCATGATTTATTGCATAGAGTAATATCTGTATTCATGTATTTCATATGTGGGATAGGGAAATACTTAAACTCTTTTTTGTGACCACCAGCCCTATTACCAGATTCACTGAACATATTTTGACTATCTTGGTGGTTCTGCCTCGCTTCTCTCATCTATGTCACCTTTTCATTTGCTGAAATATGTTTGAGCATATTGGAAAAAAGAAATAAGTCAAATAGTATATTATTATTATTATTATTATTATTAATGAGATATTTATTTTTTAGAATCCACAGTAAATGTTTCCCTCATTATGTAGAAAAATAATTACTAAAAAACTTCTTATGCACCACTAATAAATCTCTAGATCCACAAGAATTATAGCTAAAAATATCTTGGTGGAACTCTTGTTTAAATAATTACTTTTTCTTATTTTTAAATTTTCCAGTTTGTTTACTCATTTTACTGAATTGGTGATCACAACATATATCTCTGACAGAAAATTAAAGAAAAATGCCAAAATTTCAGAGATAGCATTTAAACATGTCTCGGGGGTAGTTAAATTTGTACTGTCATCTTACGAACATTTCTAAATGAACTTTAAAGTTATAATTTTCTGATAACTGAGAGAAATAAATTGTCATCTTATTATCCCAATGATGTGATGTGGTTTTAAGTAATACAGTAATTTTAATTGAAATGACATTGAAAGAGAACTTAAATGTTCCTTCTTACATTACAGATAAGCATTTTTAGATAAAAGCACATAAAGTAGAGATAACCCATTCTTTTACTTTGATTTGTGAGCCTCATTAGCCTGTGCTCCAGGTTTAATCCCTACATTTTTTTTAATTAATTGTTTGGGTCACACCCAGCAGTACACAGGGGTTACTCCTGTCTCATGCACTCAGGAATTACACCTTGCGGTGCTTGGGAGACCATATGGGATGCTGGGAATTGAACCCAGGTTGGCCTCACGCAAGGCAAACGCCCTGCTGCTGTGCTATAGCTCCAGCCTGAACTCCTACTCTTTGTTTAGAGATCACTTCCAGCAGTTCTCAGAAATTTTGGTACCAAAGAATTAAACAGGGTCAGCAATGTATAGTGCAAGCACCTTAACTCATGCAAAGTCTTTTGGGTCCCAGTAGAGAGGATTCTTGGATTCCTAAATGGAGCATTGGGCCTAACTTAAAATTATGTTTTTAATTTTTAAACTTTAAAAATCAAAGTTTAAAATCACTTTAGATAAACAAACGTTTTTTTCTATATCAAGTAATATTTTATTACTGATTAGTATCTTTCTCTGTATTATTTTTTCAATGAAAGAAAGTTTTGTTAAGAAAATTTTAGCTAATTATTGAAATAATAGTGTGTTTTATGATGTAACAATAGTTTGGCATTGATACTAAACTACTTGTAGCTAGTTTAGAAGATAATGAGGATAAATTTTTCTTCATATATAAAAGAACAAACTCTTACAATAAGAATGTAAAAATTTTGCATTCTAATGTTTTCAAAGGGATTTATCTTATATAAATAAACACTAAAATTCTATTATAATGGTGCTCTGAGTAGTAACTATTGTTACATTAACATTTTAAATTTAACTGTAGTATTTAATCAAAGATTAATATTACTTTAATGGACTCTTGGCAATTTGTCAAGCATGCTGGGAAAGTGAAAAAAAAACCGCTGAGAGTAAATTAAAGGCTGAAATGTTTTGCATATTACTCCTAACCTTTATTTATTAGGAATATTATGCACATTCAGCTGACACAAGGAAAAATGAGGTCTAAGAAGGGTGACTTGCCAGCCTCTATTAAGGTGAGGTATGTCAGATGCACTGCTACCATTCAAGAACCCACACTTCTTAGCTCACTCATATGGCATGATTCCATTTTTATGTCCTAAATTCTATAGATTGAATGAATGCATGACTGCTGTATCAGACAGCCTGTACAAAATTACTTGAGTTCAGCAAATCTTTGACAAGAACCATTCATTAATCTTTGTTTCATAATTCGAACCAGTATGTACACCCTGCCTTTCTGTCTCTATCTGCAAGCAAATTGGTTTTTAAGAAAATGAAGAGGTCAGCAGAAGATGTTGGAACACACATTTTTCTGTGTAAGTCAATTGGTAGATCTGAGTAGCAATGTAAAAGGTTAAAGTTGGTATGATTCAATGTGTTTCAACTGAATCATCAATTTGTTTTAGCATTACTATTGTTTCCATGGCCATGTAACAAAACTTAATCTACAGATACTTATATTCTTGGAATATTGTTACATAGTACAGATTAAAATTGCAGTAATATATGATATCTGATACTTGGCTGCAAAAAAGGTTTCCAGAATTTTTTTCTTAGAAGAGATAAAATAAGTAATATGAACAAAAAATATAATCAGAAGATACAGAAATATTAGAGAACATGTCAAAAATATTGTGAAATATTAAGAAATTACTGACAAGGATTTGAGAGAAAAATAAAGAACTTTTTACTTAACATTGGAGACCTTTATTTTTGTCTTATTAAGCTTAGAATTTTAGAGTATCTTTGGGAAACACTAAGAGGACAGAATGTTGGAGTTTGGTCCCAATCAAAGTATACAGGCAATGATGAATCCAAAAGACACTATGAAGGAAAATCAATGATTCTTTGCTGTCCCAAGTTAACTCAGAGAAAACAAACCCTACACAAAAATAAAGCATTTACAATTGCTATTGGTCCTAAAATGTGTACAAAAGAGATAGAGGAAGGATATAGTAAAAGATTTATGTAATTGGCATCTCAGAGAAGATAGAGATAAAATGGAATAGACATGATATTTGAAGAGATAATAGCTTAGAATTATCAAAATTGTACTGAGAGATAAAAATCAGTAACACAAAGAACTCAAAGTTAGATAATTGCAAAGCAAACCATACCTACGCTGATCATAGTAATTTTGTTGAAAACCAAAGAAGTGTGTATATGTGGTGGTGGGGGAATCTTAAAAATTGCCAAGGAATAAAAAGATAAAACTAATAACTGACTTTTAAATACAAGTCAAAAATATTAGGATAGTCTATTTCTTTATGTTTTGTAATGCCATTTTTCTTGTTTTCATAAACAATTTGGTTTAATTATTGGTACTTGTGTACGCATACTGTAATGTTTTAATCAATACAATTGTATAACATTCTCTTCCAGGTGGATTTCTTTTATAGGATATCTTTGTGCCAAGTTTTCTCTTTGATACAATAATAAAAAGCTGAATAGTCTGTCAGCTTCTCTAAAACCATGACTTCATTGACAAAGAACTGAATCCATACATTATATTATGGAATAAAGATGACTATGTAACACTTTACTAATGATGAATACAATTAATTAAATATTTAATTCTTTACATTTTAGATCTTAACAAACTTTCTATGGGTTTATTTCTAAAAATTATCTTAGTTGAAAACCAAAGAAGTGTGTATAACTTCTCTCAATAAAATTATATAGTGATGATATGCAATTTTCTTGACTCAAGTGAAACATCTTTCAGTGGTGTACTTGTGAGATACCAACCATTTATTAGAACAATTTACTACTAGTTCTATAAAGTTTACAAATGTCTAAATTAGCTGCTAAAACATTTCTGAGAAAATCTCTTTGGGATTAAGTGACACAAAACTGTAACTTAAGCATTGTGCATAAATATTTTATACATATACATTGATATACTTAATATGTATTTGAACTGCTATTTATTAATAAGTCTGCTTTTTAAAAATCTGCCATACCTTTGGGATATTCTCCTTTCAACATACCTTAATCGCCAGGTGTGACCGAAAAAGCAAAAAAATAAATAGAGTGGAATAAAAATTTCATGTACACAAACCAATTGGCACTGAATGGCATGGAATGATTAAGTTAGAATGTAAATTTTGCTCAAATTTTTAATTATGAAAATTTTAGTCTTATTTTCCTGCATTTTTTCATAAAACGAAATATATTGTCCTGCTTGAGACCAAGTTAAACATGATTTTTTTCTTTTGTTGGCATTATAAAAATATTATTTAAACGTATTCCCTGTATTTTTTGATGATTTGACTTATTTTCCCCATTTTTTTCTTGGAATATTATTTTTCTCTGAATTTAATATCTCAAATTTGTTTCTAACATTAAGAAAAATGAACTCTTAAAAAAAAAATAAAAAAAAAAAAAAAAGAAAAATGAACTCAATATGTAATATTATACCATTTGGGGAAAATATATATTCAATATTATAAGGAATATGTATTTTCTCCATAATGTAGGAATAAAGAGGACACAGATGATGAATTGGCAATGTCTATCATGACCCTTCAGTCCTTGAGGAATAATAGAGTAAAAATAATTGAAGTTTGTCCATTGTGTTTGGACTCCAGTGAGTAATACTTTCTGTTCCATTTTGTCTCCTGAATACAAAACCAGGAGTAAGCCCTAAGCCAAGGTATGGCCCCCGAACAAAATGAAACAAAATTTTTAGTAATATTTTTATATTTTTTAAATATTTAGTAAAATGCTGAGTAATTCTACACTTCTGTGTTTTTAAAGAAAACCAATTTTCTTACATAGATATTAAAATTTTCCTATAGATAAAAATTATAATAGGCTCATTATATAATTTTTATGATTTGGTAATTGTAAATAAAAGTCTAGACTTTCTCAAATACTTGAATGGAATTCTACCCAAGGGCATAATGTTGATTAAATAGTAATTTCCTATTCTTTACCCAGCAGGGGAATAACATGCAAGCTGTGTAGATGAAAAATATTCAGATTATTCTCTCTTGGTTTACACTCATCAGATGGCTACTGTGAAAAAGGAGTCTAAAAAACAAAGACCGAATCAGAGTGGGAATTCTTGTCTGTCCTCTTTTGACCTGCAGTATACAAAATATATATCCAAAAATTCTCTGAAAGTGTCAGAGTTGCTTCTCTTCTGGGAAGAAGTCTGTGGGAATCTGAGACCAGTGTAAAAAGAACAAAGTAAGAAGAAAATAAATAAATAACAACAGGACCTTTTTTCTCCTCATTTGGGAGGCTGGCTCAAGCACTAGGAATATCATGCCATTTTATAGACCCTTTGCGTATCCGTGTATTAAGAAATTGATAATGGATTAATTAACTGTGCTCATTTCACGTGGTCAACAATTACTTGTATCTCTCATATTTATGAAATGCGCTAGTGCTTTAAATACTTCTTCAATCTGCCTTATTCCCTTTTTTCCCATTGCACCAGTACAATCATCAAATTTGAAATCATCAAATACACTATGGGTTGTTATGACTTCTTTGAACAGAGTGCTAGACTCCTCAATTTACCCTTCCACAGATTTACAAGAGCAATGAATCTGAAAATATAAGCCATCAAAAAACTTATTATTCTCATTTATATACAAGTCCAAGCTCCTTATTACAAACATCTGGCATGGCACAGATGAGCTCCTCAGTAGTATTTGTTTAGGGAATAAATGAAAGATTAATGAACAAATACGTGTTGAAGACACAGCACTGCTTAGATTCTTACATGTTTTTCTATTTTGTTTAGGCTTTGTGGAAGCACATCCAAGGATGCTCAAGGCTTCCTTTAGATTCTGTGTTTAGAGATCACTTCTGACAGCGCTGAGGGAACCATAGGCGGAGTCTGACTTTGAACTGGTGTTTTCCATGTGCAAGACAAACACCTAACCTACTGCACCTAACCTATAGCTCTGGTCCTCCTATATGATTTTAAAAAATTTCTTTTGTAAGCGTGTTACACCTCCCAGTACCTCGGGGATATTCTCGTTAGTGTGTAGTACAGGTGATTAAAGCTGGGACTCCCTGAATAAGTAGCTCTTTGAGCTACTTAATCCAGATTTTTATTTTTTAACCTCTAGTTTGTTTTGTGGGCTGGAGGGATAGCACAGTGGTAGGGCGTTCGCCTTTCATGCGGCTGACCCGAGTTTGATTCCTCTGCCCCTCTCAGAGAGCCCGGTAAGCTACGGAGAGTATTGCGCCTGCACGGCAGAGCATGGCAAGCTACCTGTGACGTATTGGATATGCCAAAAACCGTAACAATAAGTCTCACAATGCGAGACGTTACTGGTGCCCGCTCGAAAAAATCGATGAGCAACGGGATAACAGTGACAGTTTGTTTTGTATTATTGCTTTTCACATTGCCTATCCCTTCTTTTTCTGCCTTGCTAATACCGATCATCATTCAATTTCTTTGAGTACTGATTTTCCCTATTCTTTGTATAAGTCCTTCACCTCTTTTGTTTTGTTGATTCCTAGGTACTTGATTTTCTGAGGAATAATTGTGAGGATAGATAGATAGATAGATAGATAGATAGATAGATAGATAGATAGATAGATAGATAGAAAGATAGATAGATAGATGATTGATAGATAGAGATAGAGAAATAATTATCTCTCTTCTATTTTCTTATATGCATATAGAATAGCTATAATACATTGTTCAGTTCTGTTACCTCTGACTATATTTTTCTCATTTATGTCCTCATACTCTCTCATACCTACACCATTGTTTTCTTTTGTTTTGTTTTTGAGCTCATTTAACACCCGCATCATGGTGTCCCTGAAGTCTCTTTGCAGAGAGGTTATAAAACTGGTTGGTGCTGGAGTAACGTCTAGGTTATTATCTTCCCTCCTTCAGGATTGATGGGCTCTTAAGAAGTTTCACTACTGTATCTAATGTTCTTTGGGGTGAAATTTTCAGTTCAGTCCTTTTACAGGCTTCTAGTGATTCAGTCCCTAGAGGCAATGAAGAGTACACAAGGAGTTTGAACATCCAAAGAGATACTGATGTCTTCAAGGTGAATTTGAAGGAACAGGAGTTTTGCATGGCCAAGTATGTGACCACGAGGTTCAGTATTCTGTAAGTGGGAGCGGGGGTGAAGCTAGGGCTTCATTCAATCCCCTTCGGGGCTCTGTTAACTATGGATTTGGTCTGGTGTTCTGGCATCCCCCCCAGGTTCTGGTTGCCTCTGCCAGGCACATGCTTCATTGGGGCACTCATAATTCTGATCATCTTTTAAGATTCATCACAGGAATCAATTACAACCATTCTCAGAGCATTTCACCTGTAAGGAACTTTTTATCACAATATCTCATGTTAGCTTTTGCATGCCTGCTTTCTGTGTTTAATGTTAATTCTGTAATGATTTCTCTGTAATTCTCTTGCACTTAATTCATTTGCTTTTGTCTCTTTCCCTAGACTAATTTCATTGAGGATGGGATTGTATAATTATAAATATCTTTGCTTCCTAACAGAATTTCACTTCTTTTCCTTTTCATTTCTTCATTTGGGGGTCATATCCAGCTGTGCTCAGGCGTTGGTGTGACTATGCACTCAGGTCTCACTCCTGATGGGCAAGGCAAATGCCAGACCCACTTTGCTATCTCACTGCATACATTCTCTCTGTTATGTAGTCATCAATCCATATTATGGAATTAATGCAGCATTAGATAACAACTGATATAAAATGTGTATCTGTGTGGTTTGGGAGGATACATTACTTAATATAATTATTGCATTTTAAATTTTAACACATTTTTACTTCAAAACACATTTTCTAAAAAGTATTCGGAAAACAATTGCAAATTTATAGACTATTCTTTCAGTTCAAATTATGCCAGAAACATTGCACAATTCATGAATAAACCTTAAGCAAATACCCTGTAATGATTCTATTATTCAAATGTCTTTTCTGGTCGACACATTTGTCTAAAATTATGATATTGCAATGAATATCATATACATACTTAGTAAATAATATTTTTGTTATAGAATTTAATTATTAAGCTCTATTTAGTTAATGCTAAAATAACTTCCTTGTTATTTACAACATTAGGGTATCAATGCACACATGTATGCACTGTAGCACTATAGCACTGTCCTCCCATTGTTCATCGATTTGCTCGAGTGGGCAACAGTCGCTCCATTGTGAGACTTGTTACTGTTTTTGGCATATAGAATATGCCATGGGTAGCCCGGGGAACACAGCCAGGCGTGCGGGTATTTTTATATTTTACCTTTATAAAAATATAAAGGTAAGAAAAAGCTACTAGAAGTTCTTGACTTGCAAAACTGGGCAAATGGGTATCTGAGCCCGTTGATGTAATGAAATATCATAGAATAACACTAGAATCATAGAATAACAGAATAAGTATCATAGAATAACACAACTACAGAAACACTTGAATAACACTAATTTATTTTCTCCCAGCTTCAGAGGTGCCAAATCTTAGAAAAAGATGCACCATAGCAGCTCTAGTGGGTAAGTGCCCTCTCTTGTCTTGAGGAAGACTTCCTTTGGATCCTCACAATTCTGATGACTATTCCCTTTCATGGGAAAAGAGATATCCCTGACCTCTATATGATTCCTACATAAGGGTTTAATCTGCATGTCTTTATCTATAAAGCTTCATATTTATCATAATATAATTGCATTTAATATTAAATCTTCAGCATATGATTTTTTGGGACAATCATTCAGTCCATAATGGAAGAAAGCTGAGCAGAACATAGAGATCAAGAATGAGTTAGAATAATCTTGTATTTGAGAAGCCCATTATTAAAAATGCAAGAGAATTTATCTTCTAAACACTGTGTCAACAGATCAATTATGAGAATCTGAGGATAACATAATACTTGTTAAATTATTAATATGTTCTGTGACTTAATGTGTTAACTTTACCAAGTAATATATTTGCATTTTAATGAGTTTCACTAAACTCCTTGACCCAGATAAATTGCTCTAATATTCACCATAAATAACAGACAAATGATAGACTGTGAACCTTGTATGTTGTGATAGACAGCCATCAAGCTGAAATATTCAGGCACCCACCTACTCCAACCAAACTTAGAAATCATAGGACTGTGATTTACTTCACCTTTCATTTCTACTCCTGCTACAATAAGGTAGACTCCAATATTAAGAAGCTCCTACATATTCTTACTAGTAATATTTTAGATATAATTTTTATATTAGTAACATATTCCACTTTAAGATAAACTTTTTTTGGGGGGTCACACCCCATGATGCACAGGGGTTACTCCTGGCTCTGCACTCAAGAATTACTCTTGGCGGTGATCAGGAGACCATATGGGATGCTGGGACTCGAACCTGGGTCAGCCGCATACAAGGCAAATGCCCTAACCACTGTGCTATCGCTCCAGCCCCTTTAAGAGAAATGTTTGACCTAAGAAAACTGTGAGAAATATTGAGGCAGAAGAAAAACAATGCGGATTCGAAAAGTAATGTGTAAGAAAGATATATAGTATCAGTTCTACCACTAAGAACAAAATATCCTTAAGTCTATATACTGATGTGGATAAGTAAATGGGAAAGAACAGAAATCCTTGTTAAAAAGAATCCCAGAGAGGGATACTGGGAACACTGGTGGTGGAGAATGGGCACTGGTAGAGGGATGGGCATTGTATGACTGAAATGTAATCACACAAGTTTGTAAGTCTGTAACTGTATCTCCAGGTGATTCATTAAAATAAAATTTAAAATCTCAGAGATTGTAAAAATAAAAAAAAAGAAAGAAACCCAACTAGTAAAGAATTTCTTTACTGTGTGTGACTTGCACATATATCAAAGGACAATGCATAGTGGAACCTAAAGGGTCTTAAAGACCTCATTCTGTGAATCATGGGCTTAAGAAACTAACCTCCATCAAATTTCCTTCAGTTACTTTAAATGAACCAAATATGCAAATCATTCTTTAATGACATGGTTGGGTACACAAAAGTATTTACATAATTAATGTAAGAAAAATAGATTATCCAAATTTTAATTGACCTCCATAATTTGTAAATAAGCCAATAGTTTATCAAGTTCTTAAAACATAATTAACTTTAAATAAGTCTCCTACACTTAGCTTCTGAATTAAAGAAAAGAACCTGCAATTTAGTTAATTTGATATAATATATTTTGCTATACCTTTTCAGATATGCAATATTTATTGTAAAACGTTCAACACAATGAAAACAGGAGCAAAAATTAAAAAATGGGATAACATAAGATGAAAATGTTTTTCACGCTGACAGAAATTCTAACATTAAAACAAAAAATGCATCCTACTGAATAGGAAAAAATATCTGTACACTGTATATCTGGCAAAAAGGCTAATATCAAAGATTCATAGTTACATAATTTGAAAATTCAACAAATGTCAAAAAGTTGGAAGAAGGACTGAACAGACACTTCAACAAAGAATACAAGCGGGGCTTAGCCAAAAATAAATGAATTATTACTTTCCAGAAATAGAAATCAAAACAACTTTGAGAAACAAATATATGTGATAATGATTCACCTTAAAAGGACTAGATTCAACAAGTGCTAACAGGAATGTAGAGAAAAAGTAACCCCTAAAATCCACTGTTGGTAAATGATAAACCCATTCAACCTGTACAGAAACAGTATGACGATTTCTCAAAAATAAAAAAAGAAACTACTATATAATTCAGCAATTCCACTCCTAGTTATCTAGCCAAAAGTCATAAAACATTGATTTGAAAAAGTCTATGTACACCCGGCTGTATAATTTAGAATAGTCAAGATGTTGAAACAACTACCCAATGACAGATGTTTCCGTAATGAATATATGGTATACAATGGAATATCATGCAGCTAAAAGATGATATTTAATCATGAAAAGTGCTACAATGTGGATAGAGCTAGAGTGTATCATGTTAAGAAAAATATGAGAAAGAGATAATAAATCCCAGATTATCTCACTCATCTATAGAACACACAGAGACAAAAGTCTATACTTCAAATAATAACAAGTGCTTGTTCTTGGATGACAAAATTTATCAACAAAAGATTGGGATGGAGAATATGGGAAAACATTACACTAGAGGTAACATAAAGGAAGTGATGTATTATGAGCACTTTTGTGGTAGTGGGGTGCAAAAACTTTGTATATTAACACTATTGTAACCGTACTATCTAAATGATAATAAACATTCTGACATATTTTAAATGAGATATGATTTATATATATACATATATATACATATATATACATATGTATACATATAAATCCACACATGCAAGAGCATGCTATTTAGCTATAAAAATTGTGAGATTTTGTCTTTAAGGTAGTACACATTATATACTATACTAATGGAATATTTCAGAAGAATGGTGGGGACCAGAGTGATAGTATAGCAGGAAGGGCATTCGCCTTATACACAGCCAGTTCAGGTTCTATCCCCGGTACCCCATATGGTCCCCTGAGTCTACCAGAGAAAGAGAATGTGCAAATTCTCTTTTAAAATAATCTTACCTCCATAAAATTTAAACTAATTTTTTTCAGTTACAAATAATGTCTGCTGCTTGAAAAATGTTCGTGGTTTGAAACATGCTAAATATACTTAACATGTAAGAAAATCATGTAATGATAGATCCACACACTATATTTTTACTTTAGGATAACTTTCTAACAAGCCAGTGCATAAACTGTAGAAATGAGAAAATATTGAACAATAAAAGCGTGAAAATAATTTTAAATTTTTATGTAGATGTTGGCATATTTATTCCCTGTGGTATTATTTAACATACATAACAATACTAGAATTGGATTGCTGGCGCTAGAATAATGGTATAGAGATTAAGGCAATTGATTTCCATGTGACCAAATCGGCTCAATACCTGACACCACTGAGGTGGCACCTGAGCATAGTCAGAGCCCCTGAGTACCACCAGGTGTGGCTCAAACTCCCCCTCCAAAAAATAATTACATCTTTACATACCATATTTTCACCAACATAACTCATTTGTATATTTTTGAAGCATGAATTTAATGCATATTTCTTAGAAAATGGCAGACACAGAAAGATGTGTGAAATAAAAATGCTTCCCTGTATGCCAAACAACTTTAATAGTATTTTCCTGAATCTGTTTTCTTTCAAAATATTTCTTTTGAATTTAAAAAGCAAAGCCAGAGATAAAGCCAATCTGCTTCCACATCACTGAATAATTCCCAATATTAAATATTTCCTGATAAATCTCTAAAAGTTTAATTAGGACTTTACATCAGTTTTCTTCATTTTCCCAGTACAAAGTTTTTCTTTATATGTGAGTTTCTATTTCTTTAAGTCCTTATTTTTCTTTTATTCTTTTGTCTATCTGTTTCTTTTTCTTTGTCTATCTTCCTTCTTCATTATAATCCTGAAACTATATTTAAATTTCTGTCAACTTGAGAAGCCAACAGAAGTTTTGGTTTAATTGATTTTTCAGTTCATAAATTACCAATCCATTCATACAATTTAAAATATTATTTATCAATTGCATTTTGTAAAAAATTATTTGTTTATATATGTTACCACTTTTTTCCTTGCATTTTGAAATTTGAATATTACATCAATGATTATGCAAGAAATTAAACTTTTTACAGTAATTTGTCTTCTCATTAGCTATTCTTAGTTTTTTTTAATTAAAGCTTACAATATACTAGATTTCAGAGAAGTTCTGTTGTTTTAATATGTTTTATGACAAGTACTTTTTTAAATGTGTCATCACATACATTTTTATTAATATGTACAGTGAGAGTAAGAGCATGAAAGAAATGATAGAATTTAAATATTAAAGATGAAATCATAATAAGCTTCAAAATATAAAATATGAACCTAGCGGGTCATTGCACATAGGAATTTATCCTGATGAGAATTGTCTACTCTAGTGCCTTTATTCTGCTAGCTGATTAAATGTCACATGTAGCAACTTGGTACACATCACATTATCATTAAACTTTCAGAAGCTGATTCAAGGCCAAACTACATCATAGTTATTTCTTCTCCATGAAGATCATTTAAAACCAATAGCTTCTCTTTAACTCTCCTTTTTCCTTTGTGTACTGTACACATTGCACAAGTCATAGAGTATCCTAAATTGGTAAATGATCTCATTTTATTTCATATTTCCACAGAAATGACCCACGAATAAAAATTCTTTATGAAGACTTATGGTTGAATAAGTTCTGCTAGAACACAAAATCTGAGAGAAACCAGTTTAGGGTTCATATTTATATCAAGGTCAAATTCATTAAGAGCAAAAACAGAATAAGGCATAAGTACAGTAAAAAGAACCCCTTTTCTATAGTGTTTTATATAGAGGATTCTTTTGTCACCACGTGTTAGTTGAAATTCCACATTCATTGCACGAATTTGAAAAGGAGAAATATTATGTAATATAATAGAAAATAAAACTGTGATTATCTGGAAGATGGTTTACATTTTAATTATTTTTCTAAAGTTTCAAAATATATATTTTTTCCAAATTGTAAGAATGCTATCATATATACTAAAAAAAACCCTGCTACCTTAAAGTCAAATAATAAATAGTTTTTTGAGCTTTCTTACTTTCTCCTCTAACACTGACTTTAAAAATGTAGATTCTGTCTCTATAAGCTGCAGCAGAATTCTTTAATTTTATTATATTCATGTTCCTATGAAAAGTGACACTGATGCATTTTATTCAAAATACAATGGATTAAAAATTGCTGCAATTATTTACATTTTTACAGTCAAATTTGCACGTCTACATTGCAGAATGTATAGGGGTTTCAATAAATAATGACTATTCATTTGTAAATAATATATTTAATTGTTACTTTTTGAAAAATTATGGGAGAATCAGCAAGATCTGAATTTATTTTAGGCAAGAATGAATAGACTGCAATTTCAATAAGAGGTTGAATAATGATGAAAGAACAAAGCTCACAGAGTTTATTTAGCTTGGAAGTCAATCATGCAGACAATTTAGTCTGGGGTATGCACATACTAACACATAAGACAAAATAATCTTTTTCAGCCTGTTATAAATTCTTGGATTAAAATATTATTTAAAATGGTTAACAAGTGGAAAAATGGAAAGAGGGAATATAATACAAAACTAATCATACTTTAAAAGCACACCCCGTGATAAACAAAGTCTCAGAGGTCAATATCCCAGTTTACGGATTACAGAAAAGGGAGAGCAAATATAGAGACAGCTGTCTGCACTGGAACTATTATTTTGGGGAAGGATGGAATGTACACCTGGTGGTACTCAGTGCTTACTCCTGCTTTATGCTCAAGGGTCACTCCTGGAAGTGTTTGAGAGACCACACACATACAGTGTCAGGATCAAACCAGGCTGCTGCATACACTCAGAAATTACCCCTGGAGGTGCTCAGGGGACCATATGGAATGCTGGGAATTAAGGCCGGTAAGGCAAACACCCTACCACCGTGCTATCGCTCCAGCTCCTTCTTTAAATGTTCTTGGGTAGCCACAAAACTGCTCAAGCACATAAGTGTTCCAGTCTCCACTACATATCACACATTAGGGTATATTTTCTAAACACCGTATCTTTGGAACAGTTTTGGTATGATTCATTTCAAGGGGATGTATTGAAGGACCTCAATTACCTGGATCCCATGTAAAGGTCATCTAAGTGGTCACATGATGCTGATAACCTTCCCAAATAATTAGCACCTTTATAAATATAGATATCTTTATGATTATATAGATTGATATATACTGACTTTTAAACCATTCTTATTATAGTAATGGTGTCATTGTAAAGCCAAATTTGCAATCTGTTTCCAGTTTATATGTTTCCCATTACGGTTTTAAAGTTTTGACTTATCTTCTAAGCCCAAGCTAAATGAGATATTTACATATTACCCAACTGCATAAATATAAACATTATTAATACTTTTTTCCTTGTACTTGGTTTGTTTGTTTTGGGCCACACTGATGGTGCTCAGGGTCAGAAATCACTGCTTGCTAAACTCCAGGGACCAAATCTGGTAATGCAGATCAAATCCAGATCTGGTACATGAAAGGCAAGTGCCTTACCCACTGCACTTTATCTTCATTCCCAATCACTCATTTTCCCCCTACTTTGCTTATTGCACAGAATGATGCAGCATAATCATAGCCAAATGGCCATAACTCTTCAAATTCCAACTATTAAATGCCTGGTGGTCGCAATTCTTGAATGAATGCTTTCTCTAAACAGAGAGTTTAACCAAATACTGACTGGTACATATGAGGTACCAAGGACCTAATCTGAATTGCTCCACACAAAGTCAGGATCTATCTATCCAGCCACCTTTTACATTTAAATGTATCATTAGCCATAAATTTGTTTATGTATATTGTGATTAGGGGCCTAGAATGGCTCTTCCCTATTAGTGTGGTCCTCAAAATAATAGTAACAGTAAAAAAGTAAAGAAAACAGTACTCTAAACTGAATTTCTGAATGCATTTACTTTGAGTGCACTTTTACTATGCATGAAAATGTATATTTTTCATTTTCATTAAATGAGTGAAACTGGCTTCTAAGTTGCCTTTGTAAATTTGACCAACCAAATTTCTATGAAGAAATTGATATTAAGAAATGAATGAAAAACTCTTAAGTCTCCATAATATGATAGTCACAAAGCACAAAACTGGTATAGAGCATAACTTTCATTTTAGTATTATTTATATCATAAAATGTAGCAAAGTCTATGTAGATACATTAAGAATTTATTAATCATAATTTTCATGAACTATTATTTATATAACTAAATTTTGATCACACTCATATGTATATATGCTTCAATGACAAAGTATCATTGTATAAATGAATAAAAGAGGTATGGTGTGAAAAACAAATTAAAACAAATTTTCTTTAAATATAGGCTATGGGTTCTATACTAAAATAATTTAATATACTGTTAAATTAATCAAAATAATAATATAATTTCCCTATTAGTTGTAATATTATGGATGATTGTTACTCTATTTTACTTATTATAAGTAACTTATAATTTATATCAATTATGCAATATGTCATGACTAAACTAGAAACTCGATAAAGGTCTTTGCATTTTTAGGAACTATGATAGAAAATGTATCACTTGAAGGTGTTATTTCTTACCATAGTATTAGAGCATAATTTGCAGTCCCATAAGAAAGTTACAGCAAAACAAAGTATGCCTTAATAGTTCAATAATTATAATCTATTAAAAACATTATAGGGGCTATAGCAATAGTACAGTGGGTAGGGTGTTTGACCCGGGTTCAATTCCTAGCATCCCATATGGTCCCCCGAGCAACACTAGAAGTAATTTCTGAGTGCATGTGCAAGGAGTAAACCCTGTGCATCACTGAGTGTGACCCAAAAAGAAAAAAAATTAAAAACGCATTATAACCTACCTTATCCTATCCTGAATTTATAATTCCTAAAAATTTAAATAGATTTTAATTCAATTACAACTTTATTTATTAGAAATGTTATATTTTCGGTCAAAACATTGCATATATGTATTCATATTTATGTAATATACATAAATAATAAGCACTTTTACTATGATATATATACTATTTGATGTCACTTAAATACATTTTAACACAACAAGTAAAATCAAAATAGATTTGGTAAAAAAAAAAACACAATATCCAGCCTACTACAACTATTGCCATAACTTCTCCACCCCTTAAATAAACTTATTCATACTCCATCATTTCTAGCTGTTCTTTCCATATTAAAACCGCTTCTTGTAACTGACCGGAGGTGTGAGGAGGACGTTGAACATGAGTTCATCATCTTCCAACTTGTCAGCTTGTTGACTCCCACAAAAACCCCTCTTTTCTTGAAAAAGTTAAAAAAACAAAAAATATCTACAAAAATAGGCATAATCAGTGACCATTGTCACTGTCACTGTCCTCTCATTGTCATTGATTTGCTCCAGTGGGCACCAGTAACATCTCCATTGTGGGAATTATTACTGTTGTTGGCATATCGAATACGCCACAGGTAGCTTGCCAGGCTCTGCTGTGAGGGCAGGATACTCTCAGTAGCTTGCCGGGCTCTCCGAGAGGGGCAGAAGAATCAAACCTGGGTCAGCTTCTTGCAAGGCAAACACCCTACCTGCTGTGCTATCACTCTGGCTTATGATCAATAATAAATGAAAGACAATCGTCTGCATATGTGTTATAAAAACAACAGGACACCACAAAAATTCATATCTAAGTGTTTTGGCTATGACATTGTGAAGCAAATAGGCCTATTAAACCACTCTCTGACCCTATGGAACAAATGCCCAAGCTGGAAAGATAGAGGATGGAAGTAGGTGTGCAAGACAAGGTTTAAATATATCATATATTCTTTTTTAATTTTTCACTATGTTAATTTATTTAAACAATGTACAGTTTTACTACACAACCAATAGTTTATGAAATACTATACTTAAAATCATGAAAAGAGGACATGATTTTTTTAATGCAATAGAAGTAAGACTTTACAATCACTTTTTTTTCTTGATAAGTGTTTATATACTTGACAAAAATGTGGTCATCTTTGTTAACATAAAATATTGTGAAATTAATTTATATAAACTTTCTATGAACTTATTAGAAATTAATAGTGTAGCATTATGTAGTACAATTAAAGTATAAAATAAAATCATTTATAAAAATAATGATTTGGAAAAATTGTGAAAATTAACAGAATCTTCACAGCATTAGGTATTAGGTGTTTTGATAACCTAATAATATCTAGACAGATAACAGAAAAGCATTTACTTGCATATTGAAAGAAGTGAAGACGGATTGATATTCAGTTCTGCAGCTGTAGATTTCATTTGCTAGATTTATGCATATTTATTAGTAAACCCAAATTCCATATAAAATATACAACAAAAGAAATTAATTATCTTGCACTAAGGTTATATAATCATTTCTATTATCACTGTATCACTGTTATCCCCTTGTTCGTCTATTTACTCAAGTGGGCACACTCAGTAATGTCTCTATTCCTCCTAGCTCTGAGATTTTACCAGCCTGTCCTTACTCGTCTTTCCCAATGACTGGAGGCTCTTTCAGGGTCAGGGGAATGAGACCTATCGTTACTGTTTTTGGCATATCAAATATGCCATGGGTAGCTTACCAGGATCTGCTGTGCGGGCGGAATACTCTTGGTATATTTCCAGGCTCTCAGAGAGGTATGTATGTATATATAAATATATATAATATATACATATATAATATATATGTGTGTGTTTGTAATATACATAATATAATTATATATATATTACTCTGTATGATTTGTTATCTACTGTCTGAACTCCATCAAGGATGGTGTGATAATTATGGAAAATGTGTAGGAAGTGTCTTATAATGTGTGAGGAAAGCGGCCTGGAATGTGGCTGTGGTTGGGTAATGAGGGTCAGCTGCCGGGGCTGGGTCCCTTGTGGCAGGAAAGGTTCTCACCTGCCCTCTCTCTGGGGCGCCCCGAGTGAAAACAGGCTGATGGGGAGTCCATTCCTATAATACTATGTGTATAATATATTTTGTTTGAATATTAATTCATAACCGCAGCACTGCGGTCCTGTTGCTTATCAATTTGCTCGAACGGACACCAGTAATGTTTCCATTGTGAGACTTCTTGTTACTGTTTTTGGAATATCAAATATGCTACAGATATTATTAACATCAAAAATTTAAAAATAGAATATAAAATGTAATTATTTTTGAATTTTCTTTGAATAAACAGATTCCACCTGATCTATACATTGTGTGTTCAAAGTTCTAGATAAAAATAGATTGACACAGAATTTCAGCAGCTACAAGAAACTAGATATCTGGGTTACTCCAGCCTACTCCCACAGAATCTTCTATCTGGAGACCTCTGTCCACCAACCCTGGGCTGAACAATGAGCTTATAAACTAATCAGAAATGTTTCACAAGTGCCTTCTTTACCTGATCCTATAAAACTCCCTCATAAGACCTTTATGGTGCAGACGCTGAGGATGCCTCCTGATTGTAAAACTGTATATGATTCTTATTATTTACAAATGCTTTCTGAACTACAGTCTGTTGATTTTTCCTGGGGTGATACTATTTAATATTACATAGCATGATGTAATGTGAGCTGATGCGTTATATTCTGACCTGGCATTATTAGCATATGCAGTTTTAAACAACTATTAGCCTGTGAGGACAAATAGGATACTGACACAATTAGGAAAACTACCTACAACCAAAGTACTCTGGCATATGGGATCTCAAAATCCAGAATGCCAAGAAAAAGCAGAATTCTCACAGAATAAAGTTTTCTGGAAAGTGAGACTCTCTGGCATTATGATTTTCTTATCTAGGAATCAATGTAGCAACAAGAAAGCTATAGGAACACCCAAAAATGAAGACCAAAAAATAGTGCAGCTAATAAGTATAGCCTTGCATCTGGCTGACCCCAGATTTGATCAGAGCACTGTCATATGCCAAATGCTCTCAAAATATTGAATATAATGAAACAGACATACACCAGGAGTTTTCCCTGAGCACAGAGCTAGGTATAAACCCTGAGTATAACTGGGTAGGTCCTGGCTTTCCCCTCAAAGTACTTGAAAAGGGGCTGGAGGAATAGTACAGCAGGTAGAGCATTTGCCTTGCACGCGGCCGACCAGGATTCGATTCCCAGCATCCCATATGGTCCTCTGACCACTGCCAGGGGTGATTCCTGAGTGCAGATCCAGGAGTAACCCCTGTGCCTTGTCAGGTGTGACCCAAAAAGAAAAAAACAGTAGTTGAAAAAAGGTGATAGTGAGATTAAAAACCCAAAAAA
Source organism: Sorex araneus (assembly GCF_027595985.1). Taxonomy (NCBI): domain Eukaryota; kingdom Metazoa; phylum Chordata; class Mammalia; order Eulipotyphla; family Soricidae; genus Sorex; species Sorex araneus. The sequence goes on along the minus strand of NC_073303.1, from coordinate 169,580,110 downwards.
AGACAACTTGGTAGGATATCCAATCTGTCTAAACTTCCTTGGGGTGTAGTCTTTGATTTACTCTTTTATGTTTAAATAAAATGCAACTACCCTATTCATAGTCTCCTCAGTAATCTATCTTGGGAGATAATAACAGTGCAACAAACAATGCCACTGCATTTCTGTGATATATTTTAGATTTCCAGTAACATGATTCAAGGTAATTTAGTATAACAGAACCAAAGGGAACATAACAACATAATGCAACAGTACATCAAATAATAAGGTATACAATATTACAATAACAAACTATAATTAATAGTCCTAGATCTAAATTTATACCTTAAAAAGAGAGATCATAACCTTTATCTGGGTACAAGAGATAATACAAACAACCTGACAAATTCTTCTTGTCAATATTTTACATACTATTTTATAAAGAACTGTATAATTAGCAGACATCATCAATAAACATTAGACTTACTGTATGCTAATGATGACTGTGAATTCTAATACTGTCCCTTTGCTATTTTGAGAATGGGATTATTTTAGCCTTTAAGTAGATTGTGCAGGATCTCAATATATTCACAGATGCATTTTTGAGACACAAACCATCTTTGATTTCAAGTGAGAAAAAAACTTATTTGGACCCTACTTCAATCTCCTTTCCTAGATTTCCTGCTAGTTCGGATCTTTCCTTTAGCCTGCCCCTGGGATCCATTGTAAAGCTTCCAGGTGGAACCGTCCTTAATAACACTTCTATTATTTCTTCCTGGAAAGAAGTTTCTTTCCACTTCCCTCATTACCTGGATTTCTATTTAAAGTATCAACTCTCATTGAAAACGTAAAATAAATTTACTGCTGCGATTATCTCTCCTTTCAAAATTGAATGTGCTTTGTTCTCTTCATTTCAGTATAGGAAGTACAAGAGCAAAATGTTCAGTGTCATTTTGTGTGTGCAAATGAGTAGCATTAAGTTCTTTTTAGTAACTCTCCACATATGAAGGGTTTTCATACTATAGACCTCAACATGTTAAAATGACAAAGCATAATTTTCTAAGTTATTTTTGTATTAAACAGTACAATTGGAAAGTTAATGAGAGTGAAAGTTAATGTTATATTGAATGCATTTAATTTTAATTGAATGTATAAAGGTGATTACATAATTATAGTATATTACATGATGATGAAAATGTATTTGTTTCATTTTCAATACTTGAAGACATTTGGGCAACACCTAGTGATACTCAGTGATTGCTTTTGACACTCTCTTCAGAATTGACTCCCAGATATGCTGAGATTCCATTTGTGGTGCTGATGTTAACTACCTGCATGACAATATATAAATGCCACAAACCCTGTACTATCTCTATCCCATCCCCCCATTGCATTTCTCACTTAAGTCATAGTCATATATCCTTATATCTTGACCTTTGGGCCTCTTGCAGTGCTGAGCTTTCAAACATGGTAAGCACTAGTCATATAAAGTTATTTTACATACTACAACTTTCTTACCTGCAAAATGTGAGTGATGTGCAGAAATAATATAATTTATTGAGTAAACATTACATTAAAATTGCATATCTATAAAATACCTGGGTGGTATAAGATACACTAAAAGGCAGTAGCTATTATTTTAAATTACTTTTATGTATATTATTTGTATATAAATAAGATGGGGCTGGAGCAATAGCGTTCTCCTTTCACACGGCCGACCCGGGTTCGATTCCTCTGCCCCTCTTGGAGAGCCCGGCAAGCTACCGAGAGTATCACACCTGCATGGCAGAGCCTGGCAAGCTACCCAGGTGTATTGGATGTGCCAAAAACAGTAACAATAAGTCTCACAATGAGAGACATTACTGGTGCCCGCTCGAGAAAATCTATGAGCAACGGGATGGGGATGACAGTGACAATGATATAAATAAGATAATATATCCATGAAATGTATATGTATTTAAATTATTTAATATAAACATATGCATGTGCATTAATATAAATAAATGCATAGATGACTTTACACATCTCCAAAAGAGCTATTTTTTCATGTAATTTCACATGTAAATATGTATGACATGGCATAACTGTGATCATCAAAATTTTAATTTGATTAATAGCATTAAGTTCTCCCTCCTCTATCAGATCCTGACACATGTTTGTGGCTATAAGTAAAAGCATCCTGAGTTATTTGTAATTGATCAGTTTGTTTTAGCGTTTTTTTCATTGTAATATATTATTTTCCATTTTTCCCTTTTTGGTTTATACACGGCATTGCACAGAGGTTACTCCTGGCTCATGTACTCAGGAATTACATGAGCTTTGATACTATGCTGACGATGCTCAGGGGACGATATGGGATGCTGGGAATCAAACCTGGGTTGGCCACATGCAAGGCAAACGCCCTACCTGCTGTGTTATCACTCCAGCCCCAGGCGATTGCACAGTGGGTAGGGCATTAGCCTTGCATAAAGCAGACCCGGGTTCGATTACTCTGTTCCTCTCAGAGAGCCCAGCAAGCTCCTGAGTGTATCCCACCTATATGGCAGAGCCTAACAATCTACCCATATATTCTATATGCTAAAAACAGTAATAACAAATCTCACAATAGAGACGGTACTGGTGCCTGCTGGGTCAAATTGATGAATAATGGGACGACAGTACTACAGTAACATATTATTAAATAATTTCTTATTTGCAAGTATTGGATAAAATAAAAAATGGAAACCTCTATATAATTCAATATATATACATATGTATGTGTTATATGTACATATATCTCTATGTTATATGTACAGATATCTCTATAATATATTATATACATGCATTATATACATGCATGTATATAATATATTATAGAGATATTCCGAAGTTCATAGGGCTTACTCCTGTACTCAAGGATTGTGGAGAACCTCCACAGGACCGGGTGCTTCATAAACAACACCTGTTCTTGTTAATTTCACCGTGCTTTGAAAAACAGGATGTCCTGTCACGCCCACAAGGTGTAAGAAAACAGGATGTCCTGTCACGCCCACAAGGTGTAACTAGCCTATCAGCTGCAGATACTTGGGCGTAAACAAACAGCGAGAGGTATATAAGGAGGGAAGCTGCCTAGCTAGTGGGTTCCCCCCTGATTCCTCTTCCTTCGTTCGTCCTTCCTCCAGTCTTCGTTCGTCCTCTTTTCCGTTTGCATGAGAAGGTTTCTTAATAAATCGCTGCAAGAAGAATCTCCGGGTTGCGTGTTACTTTACAGCTGGCGTCCCTGGGTGGGCCCGAACTACCGACTAAAGGTAAGAATAAGCTTTCGGTGTGCCCCACTCTAGAAGGTGAGCGGGAGATCAGGATTTTTTTTTGTGTGTGTTGCGGATTAGAATCCGAACAGCAATCCCCCACTAAGATGGGGCAGATTCTGGGCCTTTTCAAAATCTTTAATATTTTCTCGAGCCAGACTGAAGAGGGCAAGTCATTTATGAATTTGATTCAGTCTCTCTCCCGCAGAATAGGAGACCCGGAACTCTACATTTCCAGAGACCAACTCCGGTCCTGCCTTAAAGTAGTTTATGAGGTTAACCCATGGTTCCCAGACGAAGGAACTCTAGAAAGCAGGATTTGGAGACAAGTTAGGAAAAATGTCTATAAGGCATCTAAGAAAGGGACTAAGGTCCCCTGGGAATTCTGGACTACATGGGAGATTGTTAATTCTATTCTCCTATTTTTGAATAGTGCAATTGATGTGGAGAACATTAGGAATAATACGGCCTCAGCTCCTCCCACACCTAAGTCTCGAAAGGGTTTTCATAGGAAAAATACTTCTGAGGCTGGTGAATATAGCTCTACTTCCAGTGTATTAGATGGAAGTGATGTGGGTTATGAGTCTGCTGCCACTTACTCAGATTCTGAGTCCGAGAGTGACTCAGCCAAGCGGCCTCCAGACCGCTCGGGACATGCTCCCAATCGCCCAGTCCAGGCAGAGAAGAAGCAGCATCCATCTTGTCACAGGTTAAGGATGGATTCTCTCAGTCGTTTCAAACAGGCCTGTGTCTCGTACAGGCCTACATCTCCGTACTGTAGGGAGTATCTTGCATACTGGAGTAAAAAATCCTACTGGGTACCTCAAGATTTTCACATGGTTGCTAAGACATGCTTAAGCCGTTCTCAGTACTTGGAATGGAGAATGTGGCTCTATAATGAGGCCAAGGCAAAGCTTCAAGGCCTAGGCCATGCTGGACAAAACTTTTCAGGTATTCAGTTGACTTGTGAGATGTTAACTGGTGAAGGGAAATGGCGCGACCCAGAAAGGCAAGTCACCTTGCCTCATGCTGTTCTTGCTCATGTCCGTGAAATAGCCCTGCGTGCATGGGAGAAGGTTGATGCAGAAGCAGAATTTAAGGGAAGTTTTACAAAGATTTTCCAGAGAGCCTCAGAACCTTATGTAGATTTCATAGGAAGGTTGATGAAGGCCATTGAAATGCAGGTTAAAGATAAGGCAGCTCAGGAGCTGTTGACTAAACTATTGGCCTTTGAAAATGCTAATGAGGATTGCCAGGCCATTCTGCTCCCTATTAAGGAGAAGGAAGACATATTCGGGTATTTGGAAGCATGCAGGAATGTTGGCTCTGCTAAACATAAGGTACAGGTCTATGCCTTACAGAGACAAGCTCAGAAAAGATGTTTTAATTGTGGAAAACCAGGCCACTTTCGTAGAGATTGCTATGCGCCCCCAGGCCGTGCTACGAGACCACGTCCTGGGCCCTGTCCCAGGTGTAAGAAGGGAAACTACTGGGCCAGAGACTGCAGAGCCAGACTTGCACCTCCCGGGCCCTGTCCCCGGTGTAAGAGGGGAAATCATTGGGCCAGAGATTGTCGCTTTAATTTTGATGTAGTGGGTGATCCCAACTCAGGACATCTGCAAGGGGGCCAGCCCCAGGCCCCGCAAAATCAGGGGATGTTCCGAGTTTCAGCCCCTTTCCCCAGTGTGGAATTTCAGAGCTCCAATCAGTATAATCGCTGCAGCCAGGGACAGCAGGAAGCGCAGCCTATTCCCTGCCCCGATAAAGTTACTACAACCCCTTTTCAGTATAGAACACTGCGGCCTTAAGCCCACCACCTCTGCATTTTCAGTGGACATATGGAATGTTAAATCAAATACAAAAAGGAGGTATTTTCTCACTTGAATGTAGCAGGAAAACTCCTCATTCGAGGAAAAGGCTTTGCTTTTGTTTCAACAGATGATAACCCCACTAAGAAACTTTGGATCCCTTTACGTCTCATCAGAGGTAGAATTCAAACCACCTGATTTGGATCTCAGACCGCCAGAGTCTCCTGATTCATCGCCAAACTGATTCCACCTATACCCTTTCTGGTGGATGGCACAGCCCGGGCCCCGTGTTAACCTGGGACAGGGGTTCTGTTTTGTGTTTTTCCACAGGTCAGGGCAGAACCAGTGTGGATTCCTGAACGCCTGACACGGAAGACTGCGCCTCCAGTAGACCAAGATGTGCAAACTGGTGCTCCTGCTCAGCCTGGTTCCTGTGAGGATATGAGCTGAAGAAGCAGCTTCTTGGGCCATTGCTACAACATGACCTGCTTTAATGCCTGTGCATAGATTATCCCCTTCCTTACCCATCTTGATAGGACCAGAGTAGAAGTCCCCTCCATTTATCAAAGAGTGGGCGGGGGTGGGAGCAGTACTGTCCTTGTTGCTTCTCGCTGCTTTGGTTTTTGCCTGGTGTCTATATAAAATGCAGCAAGAACAACTACTTATAGGGCGTGGAATTTACGGGCATTTGTGGCCCTGGAAGCACAGCAATCCCCGCAGCTTTGGCTTACTCTCGCTTAGAACAATCAGGTCTAGCCGGATGTAGCAAAGGTATTATGCAGCTGAGAGCCCTTAACTGCAGGGGACCTCCTGTGGTTGAGGAGTTTGAAAGGGTGCACTATACCCCACCTGACTCTTGGACCAACCTAAGACAGGGACCTCCAAGCGAGAAGGCTCCCAATGACGGGTAAGGCCAAGGGGGCCGAGGTTGCTATGCAGACTTGATGTTCTAAAACAAAAAGGGGGAACTGTGGAGAGACTCCACAGGACCGGGTGCTTCATAAACAACACCTGTTCTTGTTAATTTCACCGTGCTTTGAAAAACAGGATGTCCTGTCACGCCCACAAGGTGTAAGAAAACAGGATGTCCTGTCACGCCCACAAGGTGTAACTAGCCTATCAGCTGCAGATACTTGGGCGTAAACAAACAGCGAGAGGTATATAAGGAGGGAAGCTGCCTAGCTAGTGGGTTCCCCCCTGATTCCTCTTCCTTCGTTCGTCCTTCCTCCAGTCTTCGTTCGTCCTCTTTTCCGTTTGCATGAGAAGGTTTCTTAATAAATCGCTGCAAGAAGAATCTCCGGGTTGTGTGTTATTTTACAAAGGATCACTTCTCATAGAACTCAGGGCATAATATGAGACACTGGATATAGAACCCTGGTTTGGCCTCATGTGAGGAAAGCATCCTACCCACTTGCTATACTGTCTTTTATTTATATTTAGTTCTAAAATAAAAATTTGCGACCTGTTTCATCTTTAAAAATGATGACTTCATAATGAATTATAGTATAATCTTTACATTTCTCAGAACTAGTATCAAATCCATTATTCCATTTACTCACTATGTATAGAGAAGCAGTTACATAAACTTTCTAAATTTTATATTTATCTAGAAAACATATGATATGTGTAGCTTGTAAAATTGTATTTTGAAATGATATGCATGAAATGATTAGTATGCATGTTTAATATATTTAAGCATTAACATAGTATTTGCATAATAGTAAATGCCTTTTCTTGTATATATTATAAACATCTGTAGAGTTTGGTCTTCTTAAAACATAATTCAATTGTGTCTCTGATTAGCTATCTGATCTTGAAAAAATAATAAAATGTTCTTGGTTTTGCTTTTTATTTGAAAATATAAATTTGATCAGTATTCCCTATAATAATTCCTGAGTCTATGGTGGTCTGTAAAATAAAAATGAGCAGAGTTAAGACCATTGACTTAATGGTATTATAATACATAATACCATTAAGAAATGGTATTGGTATTATGTATTATAATAGTCAAGTGAAAAATTATTAAACATATTTAAAGTTTTGATTGCTTCAAAACGCTACTGTGACTCAATCCGATCAAATATGGTGAACAGTTTTGCAGGGCTTGGCAAAGCTAACTAGATTTTAGCATTGTTCAAGGTTTCTCTCTTAAGTAGGTCAGATAATTGTTTTTACACTTAATGTCAACTGCAAATATAGTTGAGAATGAATTCTTATGAATTATATATTAATTTAGAAGGACAAATCAGGCACTTATAATTTAATAAAGAATTACAGAAATATTATTTGTTGTTTATTGGTGTGGCCTCCTATAAAACAAATATCCATCCAATATATTTAAAACAAAACAAAATTTTAAAATTAGAAACTACAATATAACATCTGTTAATAGCAGATGTTAGACTAGAAACTATGTCAGATTAAGGACATGATTTATAAATAAATTTTGAATTTAACCATCTAATTTTGAGCAGGTATTACTCAGTGCCAAGATTAAAAATCAAAAGAAATTGAACAGAACTCAAGAATCTAAGGTCCAGAAACTCTCCTAAAAAGAAGAAAATGTTGCCCAGATTATTTTCTTGTTCTGTTTACTCTGTAAATTAAAATATAAAACCATTTACTTAATATCAAAGGAAAGAGATAGTTAAAGGACTCCAAAAATGCCTTAGTTCTTAGGGCATAAAAAGGGCTACTTACGGCAACCATACTGAGAAACAGTTTTGCAAATGATATACAAATGGATAATTTAGTCTTCTTTATTTCCTTGTTATATTAAAGAGATAGATACTACAAAAATCAAGCAAGACATTAACTTTGTATGATTTATGTCAAGAAGAATGAACAACAACAATTTGTTTTCATTTCTATTCCTGCATAGTTCCTCTCTGGGTTCAGATAATAACAATTTTGTAGATGATAGGTGTGTGTGTGTGTATGTGTGTGTATGTGTGTGTGTGTTTGTGTGTGTAGGGGTGTGACACTTGGGGCTTGTGAATGCAAAACATGTGTTCAAGTTTTTTGAACTATCCCGCAAGGGCCTGAAGATAAAAATTATGGACGAATCTGCAAAGTATTGAGGTGTGCTCATATGCCTCATATTTCCAAATTCATTTTTGTTTCATTGACAATGGTCAGTTGATTACATTATAAACACATGTACATAAGTACTTATATTTGCATTAATGACTTTCCTTATTTCACTTCATAAAATAAAAATATTCATCTCAAGTCATTGATTTTGTCAAAGCAGTACCATTCTGTTACTGTTCCCTTCAAAATTTTATTAGTAGGATATCAGTTGGAAGATATTTACCAACAAATCTGGGCTAGAATTCCACAATTCAAACAAATGCTGTAATTAAATTAATTAAATAAGCTCTGGGTGTAGTCTATATTCTGACTGAATAGCTGAACACAGAAATAAAAATGGAGTTAAATATGCTCAGTATTAATGAACCTAACTTCTTCCTTGAAAAACAAAGTAAGCATATTTCTGAACATGTTGACCAGTGGAGGAAAATGAAAACAGATGATGTTTTATCTTGCATCAGTGGAGGAAATGTCTATTTAAACTTGCTTTAGCTTATGGGGTCAACAGGATAGTACTGTGGGTAGGGTGCTGCCTTGCCTGGGGGCAACAGGAGTTTCATTTTCCAGCACTACTTGAGTCAGCCCTGAGCACAGAACCAGAAGAACTGAGCACAGCTAAGAGTGACCCCCCCAAAAACAAACCAAAAAAATACTGCGGTTTAGAAAACAAAAATGAAGCTTGGGAATTACAGAAGCTAAAAAAAAATAGTTTTCGGTTAGTAAAAGTAAGAAAAACAATTGGAGGTCAGATATGGAAGTCCAGAAGGATCAGAGTGCCCTGAGTCACATACTAAAACATGTCTGACAAACTTAGTGATAATATACTAATAGCAGGTTATTGACTGTATATGAATATGAATATCACAGCCATGCTCAAGGCCACTCTCCACACGTTCAGACAAGCCTCACACATGAAGGGACCATCAGAGGAACCCAGGTGTGTGGGACCCAGGGCTGAGATCTCCAAGCTTGCTTGGATTGGGACTGAGCCTTCTCCACCCAGATCCCCCATTTTGCAGTAGCTCGGCAGCCACATCCACAAACTGCTCCCAGCGCTGTGTAATCCCACCAACGGCCAAGATCCAGAGACTATAAGACTAAGCTCCCGGAAGCATCTAATAGCCTTCTTCTCCCTCTTGGAGAACCTGACAAGCTACCAAGAGTCTATTGCCTGCACGGGAGAGCCTTGCAAGCTCACGATGGCATATTCATATCCCAAATACAGTAAAAGATATATACATACCTCTCGGAAAGCTTGGCAAGCTGCCGAAAGTATCCCACCCACACGGCAGAGCCTGGCAAGCTACCTGTGACGTATTTGATATGCCCAAAACAGTAACGATAGGTCTCATTTCCCTGACCCTGAAAGAACCTCCAATCATTGGGAAAGAAACGTTACTGGTTCCAGCTCAAGTAAATCAACAAAGAATGGGATGACAGTGATACAGTGATATGGTGATGAATATAAATGACTACCAAGCCAAAATTCTCAGTCTTAGGAAGATGAAATTTTAGTAAAATATCCCCAACGATGGTCATACCACACACACACACACACACGCACACACACACACACATGCACACACATAAACATGCACACATACATACACACCTTGTTTTCTGTAAAAACATAGTAGTTCAGAAAATAAAACTAGGAAGACAGAGAAAGCAGTAAGCTGCTTAATTTCCTGTGTTGATATTGCTGAAAAAAAATATATATATTAAATGTATTGTTAATTCTTATGTTGGCTTAAAAATATTATTGGACACCAAAATCTGTGAAATCTACCTATACATCGTGTCCTATGGCAGTGTCATAAATAAATAAGTGGCAAACATAAATATTATATATAAAACATTCAGATAGTAAAGGAATGTTCAAGATATAAATCATTTTGGGAGATAATTTGATTTGGTTAACATTCTGCCTTTGATAGAAATGCTATTAATATATTGGCCCAAGTTATAAAGTTAATTAGAAATATCTCAAGGCAAATTTGAAAATAATAAATGTATTAACATTGTTTTCACGGACTAGAAACTTTGAGTTACAAAAAGCATACTTTATGACATTAGTTTGGGGATACTAATGCATTGAGGACGGTAACTCTTGAATAATAGAGCAGTTTCATTCTGTGTTTGCATTTTGGGATTATGATTTATGCATGTCCTTGTGCTAGATAGCACTAAGCATTGCTCCTTCATTAGTGGTTCCCTCTGAAAGTTATGTTTATATTCAGAAATTCTGCCCTGGGATGGATTATATTGTGTGAGAAATAATTACAGGGCAAAAGTGGAGATCCACTGCTTAAAATGTATTAGAAATTATCAGCTTGATGTGCCTCCCAGTTTCCACAGTGTGATTCTGTCTAATTATCCCTGGGGATCTGCTAGGCTCTATGACTATTAAGCAGATAATTTTTTAACATTGGGAAATATTTATTTTATATGGGTTAGTTACGCTAAGCCTAATGTTGTATGGAGAATATTTCTGAATAAAATTAACTGTTTAGGGGTAGTTGCATGAGTTCTGCCTGTTATTTTGATCAATCGTTGCACTGAACTATGATATGAAGTGGTAACATTAAAGTCCGAAACCTTCTCAACGTTGAAATGGCAAGTTATAACAGATCATACTTAGAAAACATGTTGTTATTTTACACCTACCAATTTTTATAGCAAAGCTTTATAAGATTGTGGTCAGCCTCGTGGAGAAGAGCTAATGGATTCAAAGTACATTCCAATATACAGATCTTATATTTGTATATAAATAATAAGTCTCTGGTGTATCCACCAAGCTTCTGAAAATATTTTTTATAACTCAATTCTATTTTATATTTTTCTACTTAAGGCAAGGACACTAGTAAGGGCTTTCATTATCTATCTTGTCTAATAATTACTATTTTGAAAGTATTGCTAATTTAGCACTTTTGCAGTAAGCTGAGACTCTAGGAATCATTTTAATTATAAGAAGAGGACAGGTGCTGGAGAGATAGTACAGCTGGAAAGACACTTCACTTGCAAACATCTGACCTGGGTTCAATCCCAGCACCCCGGGATTAGTCTCTGGAGTCCCACTAAGAGTTATCTCTGGGCACAGAGGCTAGAGGAAGCCCTGTGAACTGCTGGATATGAGCTAAAAACAAAAAAAAAACAAACTTAAAGGACAACTTTTATATTATAATTCTGTTAGTTTTGATCACACTGGGTGTGCTGAAGGCTTACACCTGGGTCTGTGTTCAGGGTCACTCCTGGACATGCTCACTGTGCCCTATGCCACACAGGGATCAAACCAGGACTGACGATGTGCAAGGTAATCATCTTAAGGTCTGTATTATCTCCCTGGTCCCCTTAATTTAAATAATTGGAGTCAAAACTTATAGCTAATATTTAATTTTTTGATGACTAATTTAGAAGACTCTTGGGATCTTTGTTAGAAAGTGTATATAAAAAAATAAGAAAAAATAAATGAGATAAAATTGAAGTTGAGAAGAGGAAAGAGCACAGCAATAACAGGAAACCAAATTAAAAAATGTTAGAGGACATAAACAAAGCCTCCAGAAATAAGACTTCTCTTTATAAAAGTTAATGTGTCTCAATGTGGGAAAATTATTCATGAATAGGGCTAAATTATTTTTCTTAAAATGACTAGTCAGTTTTAAGAATAAATTTATAGGCTACATATTATATACCTACTTGTTTGACCTGAATATCATCAATTTTTATTTTACGGACATCTTTCCAATTAAATTATATATTGTAAAGGATGGTATTCTTTGCATATTCAGTTTAAAAAAGATATCTTTGGTAAATATATCTATAATTTATTGAATTACTAAACTAACTAAAAAATTTCCTCTAAATTGGGAATATCTAATCCTAAAAATTACTTTTTATGGTAGCAAATATTATTATGGATATTTTTCTGCTAAGATCACTTCTAATTCAAGAAAAGAAAGCAGTTTTGTTTTCATGTTACTGTTTGGGGCAATTTTCTCGCTGAAAAAGTCCATACGCATATATTTTTTTGTTTTGTTTTTGTTTTGGGGCCACACCTGGAGGTGGTCAGGGGTTACTACTGTCTCAGTGCTCAGGAATTAGTCCTAGCACTACTCTGGGGACCTTAAGGGATGCAGAGGATTGAACTTGGGTTAGCCACATGCAAGGCAAACCCCTGCCCACTATATGAACTCTCTGGCTTCAAGTAGAGTTATATTCTTTTTTTTTTTTCATACCAGTTAGCTTTACCAGTTCACCACAAATACACAAATATTGCAAATTTTAAAACTTTAGGTTTATGGCAAGGTTTAGGGCAAACCTGTGTCAAATTCTATTGGTGTTATTTCTCAACAACTTATGCACACTTTGTAACTATGTCATCTTAAGTAATATACATTTTTACATACTGTTATTGTATGGTTAATAAAATGTAAATATATTTATATCATTAGGAACAAAACTAGGACTCATTTTATAAGATTGTTGATTAATGAAGAGATCTTGAACTGAAAATTATCTAGCTTTCAAGTATTTATACGTCCATTCATGTATTTCATATGCACTATTTGAATATTATAAAGTATAAATAGTATTGAATTGAAAGTATAATTAGAACTTGGCATGTTGAAAGTCTGGATTCCATCCTTATGAACCCTGCAGATTGTTTGATGTGGCCCAATATAATTGTTTGGTGTGGTCTCAAATATATAATTATATGCTTAAACTACAGGATTCCATAACACATTTTTGATTAGTATTTTTTGTGAGGGGAAAACTTTGCTTTTTTTCCTAGTGCTGCATGGGGAACCATACGGGGTGCTGCCGATTGAACCCATGTACGAAGCAAATGCCCTACACGTTGTACTATCTTTCCATCCCAAACACTTTTGTATTTTTATATAACATAATGAATCAAGAGAAATTATTACTATTAATATATGTTTGTATTTTTAAAATACACATTTTATGAAATTACTGACCCTTAAGATCAAAAATTGTATTTTTAGCTAAAACCTGCTATCGCTGGAGCGATAGCATAGCGGATAGGGCATTTGCCTTGCATGCGGCCGACCCAGGTTCGAGTCCTCCGTCCCTCTTAGAGAGCCTAGAAAGCTGCCCATTGTGTATTCGATATGACAAAAACAGTAACAAGTCTCACAATGGAGACATGACTGATGCCTGCTCGAGCGAATCGATGAGCAAAGGAATGACAGTGATAGTCACAGCTGAAACCTGAAACATGCTCTCCTCTTAAAGTATTATAGAGAATCACAATATCCAAAAGTAGAGAGAGAGAGTATGGGGGAAATTGTCTGCCATGGAGGCAGGGGGAGGGTTGGAAAAGGGAGGTATACTGAGGACATTGGTGGAGGGAAATGTGCACTGGTGGAAGGATGGGTGTTTCATCCTTGTATGATTGAAACTCAAAAATGAAAGCTTTGTAAGTGTATCTCACAGTGATTCAATAAAAAAAATAAGTAAGAGAGAGAGAGAGAGAGAGAGAGAGAGAGAAGCTCTTTCAAACGTGTGGTTGAACAAGAAGGAACTGACATCGTTTTTTAAGGGAGAACCTAATTTAGTAAAACATATCTACTTTATGGGCAATTAGATTGAGGTGGGGATATCAAGGGTTATCATATGCATAGGCTACAAACAAATCACTAAATTGGAGGGATTAGAAACAATGCAAGTCAAAATGGTCCTGAACAAGTTTAGTTTGGATCAATATCCGCTGTATTTTTTTTTAACTCCACTGTTACCTGGGGGTATACTACTAGACATTAGTCAGAAAGTAGCCTGTGGAGCTTGGGCTTCAATGTATCAAATTGAGAATCTCCTCAGGCAGCAATCTGAACCTGACCTTCCATGGCCTCATTTGCTAAATTAATGCCTTAAGTAACCAAACTTCACTATCTCATTTATTACAAGATCTGAAGACTAAGCTGTGCATTTTCACACAGATATTCCATACTTAATTATTGAAGTATTAATAATACAGTTAGACTTAAATTTAATAAGATGTTTGGTGGCTGCTTCCGAATTCTGATGTATATGACAATTAAAACTGTAAGGATTCTCAGCTGTAGGCAATCAGAAGCTGTCTTTTTGAATAGAAAACGCATTTTAAAAAGCAGCATAAAGATAATACAATACCAGAAACCTCAAAACTATGCTATAGAAAAAGAGGGGAGAGGAAAAATAAAAGTGATACTTGTTTAAAATTGTGTCACAGCCAAAATGGATCAGAAAAGAAACACTCTCTTAGCACCACCGACTCTATGGGAAAGAATATTACAGATGAGATGCATTGCTTCAGGGAATATAGTGACTACTGCCCTAGAAATCAGTCTACATATGCCCTAAAGCTACCCTTGACCATCTGAACTCATTCTCTGCTGTCCCAGTTTCTGAAACAATCTTCGGTTCATATATTTCCACCCATAAAGATAATCTGATTGCAAAAACTGAAGATTCCATTCTAGTTATAAATGTATCATTCTAGATGTATTGTGAAAATTGCGTTTTTATTCTAGGTGCAGAGTGAATTAAATGCTGTACAGGGTATTTTCAATTTCAAGAAATAAACCCTACCTTTCACCAACACTCCTGATATTTAATGAGTGATCTTCTGTGTTAGGCACAACCATATGAGTTTAGCCTTATGTTGTATTGAATTCATTAAAGCTGGGGAAATTTAGGCAGCTACATCCAATCTGTAGGGAAGAGTGAAACAGTCACTCTACTCGTGTTCCAGAATGCAATCCAAATAGTAGCATAAATACAGAGGAAAATATTTTGGAGTGATTTATGATACTGTTTCCCCAGGGTAAAAATCTAAAAAAAATTGCCATAAGTTGTTCCAATATGTCAGAATTGAGGACCAGAAATTTTTCCTAAATTACATTGGTGAAACATTCTGCATTTGGTTGATATCTTTCAAACAATGCCCCTTGGGAGAAGCGGAGTGTTTTGTTTTGTTTTTTAATCACTTCAAAAATTGTCCAATGGACCAGATGCATCCTGGCATTTAAGACCCCAAACAACTTGTACGAATTTACCAAACTACAGCTTTATTTGACTACTAGAGCTTCAGCAATGCAAAGCAAATACTTAACATAATATGTTGGAGCCACTATTATTGAAGCAAAATTTAACTTTTAAAAGGTATTACATGGGACTAGTGCGATATCACAGCAGGTAGGGCATTTGCCTTGCACGTGGCAGACCCAGGTTCTATTCCTCTGTCCCTCTGGGAAAGCCCGGCAAGCTATCCTGCCCACACAGCAGAGCCTGGCAAGCTACCCGTGGTGTATTCAATATCCCAAAAACAGTAACAACAAGTCTCACAATGGAGATGTTACTAGTGCCCACTCAAAGGTATTACATAATAATTTTAGTCTTTTGCCCCTCTCTTAGCCAAATTTTCATTCCAGTGTTTGAAAATGAAAAGAAGTGTCAGGACATTGAAGACAGAATTGAGACAAAGGTTGAGACCTTCAGAGAGGAGATTCATGGGTTTTAGGTAAAGAGAGACTGGGGCTTTGGGGTAAAGCGAGACTGAGACGGTACCATATAAAAGAAAAAGGAAGAAAATATGATTTTACTTTCTTTTTAAAATTTTTCCATTTATTTTTTATTTTATTTTTTAAATTTATTTTATTGAATCACCATGTGGAAAGTTACAAAGTTCTCAGGCTTATGTCTCAGTTATACAATGCTCAAACACATGTCCTTTCACCAGTGTCCATATTCCACCACCAAAAAAAAAAAAAACCCAGTATACATCCCACCCCCCACCCCCCAAACCTCCCCCTTGCATAAGTGATAAATTTCACTTCCTTTTCTCTTTACCTTGATTACATTCCATATTTCAACACAAAACTCACTATTGTTGTTGGAGTTTCAACACAGAGCTCACTATTCTTGTTGGAATTTATCCCCCAAGAATACAGCCCTACTGACAAGGAAATATTTGATAGTTAGTTTTCCACTGATGACAATGAAGAGACAAAATTTCTGTATTTTAGTAATTAAGTCCAGGGAGATTTAAGTTGGAAATTGAATCATTTTCCTTCCTGGAGCAGCATGGAGCAAAAGCTTAGTTCACAGTGTGGATACATGGTTGCAAGCACTCGCTGGAACCCCAAGTCATATAGCTGGCTCTGGATCCTGCTCCTTCTGCAGTCATGTGGCTGTGCAAAGGCATGGCCACCCGGGTCGAATCTCGGCCAGAGCCTGAGCTCCGGCCCCGGCCCAAGACTGCCCAGGCTTCCCGCTGTTTCAAGTTCAAAGCACATTTTTTTTTTCCGTGCCACCAAGTTCATACCTGCTCAAAAGTCCCATAAAATGTCGGACACCACACCTCTTCCTCCCGGAGGGAAGAAAAACCAAGGAAGAAGGATATTTCCTCCGTTAGCCGGCGTGGGGCAAAAGCTTAGTTCAAAGTCTGGATACACGGTTGCAAGCACTCACTGGAACCCCAAGTCATATAGCTGGCTCTGGATCCTGCTTGTTCCGAAGCCAAGCGGCTGTGCAAAGGCATGGCCACCCGGGTCGAATCTCGGCCAGAGCCCGAGCCTCCATTTACTTTTTAAATTGAATCACACTGACATACACATTTACAAAGTTGGTCATAATTGTGTTTTAGTCATATAATGTTCCAATATCCACTCCTTCACTAGTGTACTTATCCTACCACCAATAGTCCCAGATTCTTCCAGTTATCCCCCTCACTCTGTCCCACGACCTGTCACTATGGCAGGCACTTTTCTTCTGTCTCTGTCTCTGTCCCTCTCTCTGTCTCTCTGTCTCTGTGTCTCTGTCTCTGCCTCTCTCTCTCTCTCTTTCTCTCTCTCTCGGCTTTATGGTTTGCAATACAGATAATGAAAGGTTGTCAAGTATAACCCTTTACTGTCCCCCACCCACAAACACACTTGTGGCAAGCTTCCAACCATTGTTCTGACCTCCTGGATCCTGTTTACCCTCACCTTGGATATTAGTCCATATATATATATATATATATATATATATATATACACATATACATATATACACACACACTTATATCCAAGTACAGATACGCAACCAAAATAAACTACTTTTGACAATTTTACTGTCTATTCTGTCTCTATCTACTCAGATTGCTTTTAGTTTCTTCTCACATTAACTCTTGAATGGAAAAGTAAATTCCCGCTCTCTAAATCAATCATTCAATGTCTCTACTTATATCCCAATTGAAGAAAATAATTTGAAATTACCAGCACTAGTTAATATTTTAACTATTGTCTCCTTTTGGAAATTTCTGTCACCAGCTGTTCTCTGAATCTAAGGCTTTAGGTTTCCTACTTTAGGTTTATGGTGTTTTTTTTTTTTTGGCTCTTATTTTCTCTCTTCCAGGAAAATTCAATTCATTTTATCTCCTGACAATAGTATATTTTATAAATATAAAATATCAAATCTTCTTGTCAGCAAGACCTTTAGACTACTATAATCCACTATCAAAAAATTAGGTATCTGTCCCTAATTCTGCCATTGCAAATATAATATGCTGAAAGCAGAAATAACTTCCTTACATTTCATCTCTGAAAGTGGCATGGATTTATTTGGTAACACATGATTAATGATAGGTATCATTGACTATATTGAGAACTGAACAAAGCTATATGATTTTAATTTATTAGAACATAAAGGTAAAATTTATCAATTTACAACCTAAATTTTTCCCAAAAACTACATCATACAATTGAAAGCATTTTATTTATTTTAGGTACTGTGTTTTACAATTTTGTTATTGGTATGGTATTGTGAATAACAGAATTCAGCAATATACCTCCCATATAGTGTCCACTTCCCTCCACCGCTATATCCAGTGTTCCCTCCCCCTTTTTTTTTTATTTCCCCACTTCCTTCTCCTGTGGAAAGCTCTGATTAATGACCAGTTCCCAGTTTCTGTTGTCTTTGGTATTTTTTTTTGGAAAACAATCTACTGTTTATTGAACAAAAAATTGCTTAGAAATACATGAAGTGGGAGGAAGTGGAAGCTACATATTCAAGAGAGCACATAACCATCTCCAGAGCGGAAAGAATGGACAAAGAAAGATACATGTACAGAAGAGAAAGAGCAAGCTGGTCATTTTTATACCCCTATTTGTTTATTTTTTGAGGAACTCAGGTGTGTGTAATTCCAACAACGGCCAACACCCAGAGACTTAAAAGCAAGCTCCCAGAAGCGATATCTTGTAGCCTGCTTCTCCCTCTGGGAGACACTGGCAAGCTTCTGAGAGTTTCCTGCCCACATGGGACAGCCTTGCAAGCTTCCCATGGTGTATTCATATGCTAAATCCAGTAACAAGCTGGATCTCATTCCCCTGACCCTGAAAGAGCCCCCAGTGTGACATCATTGGGAAGGCCAAGTCGAGAGAGACTTCTAAGATCTCAGGGAAAGGGCGAATGGAGAGGTTACTGAGCTCACTCGAGAAATTGACAATTAACGGGGATTTTGTGATTTGTGATTCATGATTTGTTTATATCTAAGATATAAGAGAACCCATCCTTTGTCATCCCTCCTGACTATCTTCGCTCAGCAGGATATTCTCAGATCTATACATGTAGCATCAAATTATATGAGTTTAACTAGAGCCAAGTGGTATTCAATTGTATCTCATGTACTATGATTTCTTTATCCCAGTCATCTTTTCTTGACCACTTGGGTAGTTTCCAGATTTTGATGATCATGAATAGTGTAGCTATTGGAGTACAAATGTAGTTCAAATGATTACTTCTGAACAGAGTGTTTGAAACCTTTGGGTAGATGCAAAGAAGTTAAATTACTAGGTCATATGTAAGCTCAATTCCTAATTTTTTGAGAAGGGTCCATATTGATCTCCAAAAGGTCAGACCAGTAAAAACAGCAGTGAATGAGAGTTCCATTTCTCCTACATTGATACCAACACTGGCTAATTTTAGTTCTTTGTGATATGTGCCAATCTTACCAGTATGTGATATCTCATTGTTGCTTTGATGTGCATTTCCCTAATGAGAAAGGAGGCAGAGCATTTTCTCCTATATCACTTTGTTATCATGTTAAAACTAAAATTATTACTGAGAATAATAGCACATGCAACCATCTAGGTTTGATACCTGGCACCATATGGTGTCCAGAGCACTGCTGGTTAGGTCCAGGAGGCAGCCTGAGTACCATTGGCATGGTTTCTGGCATCACAAGTCCTTAGTAGCACTTCATCTTCAGACCCTAACACTGAACTGCCAGACCAACTGGCACAACACTGCTATAAATGTCCCACGGGCGATGAAAATAGAAGGAATAGTTTTCTGTTGCGGGAGCGTAGAGTTTTGCTGTCCCGTCTGCTTTAATCATCCTGGAGGGCCGTTTCAGCGCTCCGGTTTGGAGAGCCATCTTTCGAGTTCCACGTGTTCAATCACTGGGTTTTGTTTCACATTAAAGAGCTGTATTTTTGGTCCAAAAAGCAAAACTTTGAGAAATAGGCCCCTTGAGCGTTGCTTGGGTTCCCCAGATTCCTCCCCAAACAACCTGAAATCTGCAGTGTATAATTTTGCGACTAATATATATTATACTGCATAAAATTTTATTTTTAAATAATTTTACTGAACTGTAAGTACGAGAGAATGCCAAATTTTCCTGACACAATATTAAAATAGTTATTATTAATATATATTTGTGGGTATGTGATACATTAGAGTGATGATTGGTTATAAATAGAAGATGGCATTGAAGGAATTTTAAGGCAAATGTCTTTCTACCACTAATTTATGGCACACTTTAAATGTTCAGTAAATTTCAGTGCATAAAATATTAAAGAATATTATTAATAGGGGCTGGAGCAATAGCACAGCGTGTAGGGCATTTGCCTTGCAAACGGCCAACCTGGATTTGATTCCCAGCATCCCATATGGTCCCCTGAGCATTGTCAGGAGTAATTCCTGAGTGCATGAGCCAGGAGTAACCCCTGTGCATTGCCGGTGTGACCCAAAAAGAAAAAAAAGAAAGAATATTATTTATAAATTTATCAAACATAAATATGTCAGAGTTAGCTCATGGATTTGATGATGATTTTAACTAGAGAGAGAACTATTTTGACTGGGTGGGTATACAGAAAATAAAAGCATAGAATATTTCTGACTAACAGTAGTTTTATTTAAAGATTTTTAAAATTTTACAATGGCATGGAAATAATATACAATCAGTAAAAGACATATCTAAGACTTAGAAAAAATTGTCACCCTCCAGGCTAATGATATGATATTTTCTAATTATTTTGTGAGCAATATCAATGAATAGAATACATACTGTTTATTACTTTTCATATAATATTAGCTAAATAAATGTATAAAATATGTCATGCTCTAACATAGATAGGATTTCTTTAGATTATTTTACCCAACTATAGACAAATGTAAATATTCTGAGAACATTTAAGACGGACTACCAATTATATTCATTAGGTTAGATTATCACATGCATTGTTAATAATGCATATTAAAATTTATATGGATTTATCTGGATCAAATTCACCCTAAACAGAGAAAATAAATCTGTGTTTCCTAAGACTGTAGAAGAAAAATTTTCAGAGAATGTTGAGGAATGTGTAGGGTTGAATGACAAATGATTTAGTTTTCCCTTTAATCTCTATCTTGTCTCCTCAAGACTCCATTTAGAATGGGAACAGAAGAAACATCACTGATTTTGATTCTTTTGTACAAATCCCATTCTATTGATAAAAGTGCAATAATTTCCAGAGTAAATTAGTCAGTATGTGCATGAATAACTCTGTGTGTATGTAGAAATATTTTTATAAATAATACTGAGTTTTAGCAATTAGGTACTCAAAGGAGTGATAAGTGTTGTTCTGTTCTTGGTTTAAAAATATATACACATATATATGTGTATAACATATATATGTTATATGTACAAGGAAGAATCCCAAGGATTTATATTAAATCCCTCCTATATTGTCATTAAAATTAAATCTGTGCATGCATATATAATATTATATGACTATGACATCATTTATATAGTATATTTAAACCATTGTTGACATATGGTCTTTGTACACACACATACCTCACTTCACCACTATCAAAGCCTCCTCTACCCATATCTCCTGTCACTTGTAATCCTCCAATTCCCCCAAGTCTGTATTCACTAGATTTTTATAAAATCTACTGAGCTAATAGTAGGGAGTTTTTACAAAAATTAACAGAATAGAGGAGTTTTTATATATGTTAGTGAAACAGTATGACATTTACTTGAAGACAAAACTCATCGTGGAATGTTCTAGGTTATTGCAATGCAGGGCTATATTAAAAATCAAGAGAATGTAGTCTTAGATTTTAGTAAAAGGTAAACTGTCTTTAATCAATATTATAGAAGAAATATTATAATCCTTTTTCCACAGATGAATAACTACACAGAGAAAATGATTCTTTTAAACATCAAATTGTATAAGTGGAAATATTGTAAGTTTATAGAGATTGCCTTGCTAAATCCTTGTCTCTGCTACCTAGTATTATGGTTATGGTTTTATGGTTAATAAAAAGTAACTGATTGTTTAATGAAATATAGTTTTGTTAGTTTATCCTTTCCTCCTGTTAAATTGCTATTAAACAACAAACCTTAAGGACTCTCATTTTCTGCCATGAGAATGTAAAATGGTGCACATATTATAGAAATATGTCTAGCCAGTGTGGTTCTCAATATAAATATTCTAGACAAAATAGTTTTGTCATATGACCCATACATTGCCTCCATATGTATTCAAATTATTTTAATCCATTAAGTGATTCACAGAAGCTATTAATACTTTTCCCAAACTAGAAATAACCAATACATTTTTCTCTTGTTGAATGAAATAATGACTGTATCAAGAGAATAGGATAATAATTCTCAATAAAATTAGTTATCTGTAAGATCATGCAAAATACAGATTAAATTCCATGATTATAAGTGAAATAAACTAGCTTACCAATATGAAAAGTCTACATATACTATGTTGCACTAAAATGATGTTCTAAAACAAAAAGTAAAATTCACAAATGATATACAGGTTTTGAGTTGTGAAAGTTCATGACAAGAGCACTGTTGTCCCATTATTCATCAATTTGCTCGAGCAGGCACCAGTAACGTCTCCATTGTGAGACTTGTTACTGCTTTTGGCATATCGAATACACCACGGGGAGCTTGCCAGGCACTGCAGTGTGGGCGGAATACTCTTGGTAGCTTGCTGGGTCTCTGAGAGGGGTGGAGGAATCAAACCTGGGTGCTCAGAAACTTGGCAGGTGAAGCAGAATATTTTTTTTTCTGAGGCAAAGTAAAATTATAGAGGGTTAGCAGGGATTGAATAGTTAATAGGCTGATTTTCATTCCAGCAGCTAAGTCAGGTTCAATGTTCAAGAGTCCAGAGTTTCCCACAACACTACCAGGAACGGTGCCTGAACTCAGATCCATGAGTAAGCCCTGAGCAGTGTGTGCTTTGGTCCCAAACTGCAATTAAAAATAATAAATTCAAAATTTCCTGTGCAAGGTGTTTGGAGATACAGCAAAGTGTGTGAGGTTCTTGTCTTACAAAAGGTTCCTGAGCACTGCAAGTCGTGATGCCTAAGTGCAGAGGCAGGAGGAGTAAACCCACATTGATGCATCTCTCCCACCTCCACTCTGTGTTCTCTAAAAGTTCTTCACCTCCCTGGACCGCCCAGAACAGATTGAATGCATGAGGAACATGTGACAATCAAAATACTCTGCCAAGTGCTTTTGAGCCCCAAGCATGTAAAGAAAAGTTCCCCACCTTCCACTCCCACAGAGGGCAGGAGGCTAGTATACTGGGAGGGTGTTTGCCTTACAGATACCGACTCAGATTGTGCTCTGGTATCCCAAAGGATGCCCTGAGCATCAACAGGAGAGGCCCCTGAGTGTAGAACCACAAGTATCCCCAGAAAGGTACTGGATGTGGCAAAAAAGACAAGAGAAGATTGAGTATATTTGATACAAGGGATATTTATACAGCAAAGACATTCTGTACTATACCAGAATGTTACATCATAACAGTTTGCATCTATAAAAGTATATAGAAAATCAATGTATACAGTAAATATTTAAAATATAAATTAAGGCAAAAGCTTATTGAATGTTGGGAGCCTAAAACTTGAATATTTGATGTGACAAAAATATATAACTGCCGCTGAAATGTAATCCTGGCGGCCACACATGTGTGGCTCACCGCAGCTGCACGAGCATGAATTCAGAGGCCAACTAAACTACTTTTGGTACCGGCAGCTTCTTGCAGAAATGTCTACAGACTGAGAACTAAGCCGCGACCCCATGCCTACCCAGGAGGGAAAAGGTTTTTCTTTCTCACCTTTTCATTGCCGGGGTGGGGGGGAGGGCGTGGCAACCTCCATATTATGAGGACCACTAATAAGAGATACAAGCTTATTTTTTGGTGGTGGAATATGTGCACTGGTAAAAGGATGGTTGTTTCAGCATTGTATAACTGAGACTTAAGCCTGAAAGCATTGTAATTTTCTACACGGTGATTCAATTAAAAAATATATATAACTGCACTATGATTAATATAAATACACTGTAAAGGGGCATAAAATAATGATTTGAGTATCCTTAGAAATAAATGCATATTAAAAATAAATAGCAAAAGGAACTCTAGTATTATTATCTAGTTGATAAATGAATTTCTCATGAAAATGGTAATAAATAATGCTAAAATTGTTTTATTGGTGTAATATCATTTAACAAATAAGCAATGGATAGAATGTTCAAGATCAGGTTTCTCACTGATGACTAATGAAATTAGAAGCATAATTACCACAATATTCAGCAATTCCACTTATATATGAATCCAGGTATGTTAAAAATATGTCTTTCACTGATGTATTATAGCAACATTTATAGAAACATGATTCACAATAGTCAAAAGACAAAAGACAATCAAGTATTCATCTGATACACACAATGCAATCGGTATTGGGGCACAATCCACATTCACAACTCTGCTCCTCACTCATAGAGCAAAGATAAAGAGGCAGAATCCATATTATAAGAAATATACTTTACTGAATGAAAGAATGTTTTTAGAAGGTATTATCTTGGTGACAGCAATATAAGTTGTTGTTTTCACCAAATTCCCCTGAGTTTTAAAATCTTAAAAACAAATTTCAATTCTGTATTCTTGAAATAGCTGTAAGGAACACAGATTTCAGCTGGGAAGTATAGTATGAAAGTCCTCAGGTAACCCAAAGAACAAGGCTGAAAATAACATGCTGGAAAGAACATATTTGGTGTAAAGGGACAAAATGATGCCAAATGGCGAGGTTCAACTCAATGGTCACCATATAACTTTAATTACACTTTCTGAGATTATGTGAAGATAATGGAATAGATTCAGAGTAGGAAGGAAGGTAATTTGGAATAATTCTTCAATAAGATTGAGTATTAAAGATGATATATCACCAGAATAAACTAGTCACAAAGAAAAGAATATTTTAAGATCCCACTTCAACAAGGTATCTGGAATATTCATATTCCTAGAGATGGTGGTTACCAGGCCTGGTGAGAAAGAGAGAATGAAGTTTACAGACCATGGAGTTTCAGTTTGGGAAGATGAAGAATATAGAGATAATGGTGATTGTTGTAAACAATATGGTTGTGCTTAATGTCTCCAATGTATACACTTACAATTGACTATAAAGTTAAATTTCATTCGATGGCTATTTTGTGAAGTTATACCATTAACTCCTGGCATGAAATGATTTGCCATTTAGTCATTTATTATACTTCTAATTAAAAAATTAATTTACATACAGTCCCTTTAAAGAAAACTAAACTAACACATTTATATTTTAGTAACTGAATATTTTCTAAGAAACTGTAACTTTATGAATAAGGAAATAAAAATAATAAAAAGCTTAAGTGTATACCGCATGTAATAGTCTTCTTTTTTAACAATAATAAAGAGAAAGGATCCCCATTAAACAAATATTTTGCCCTCTTGGCTTACTCTACCTGGCCCTTAACCCATATTATTACTTGCATCAATCTTGAGTCACATAGAATCACTTAAGCCTCTCTGAGCTATGCTTGCTCTCTGACTTTTAACATTGTACACTTTCCTCACATGGCATATTTTTTTGTTCCATAAGTAATTTAAGTAGAAATATCTTCCAGTAAGAGACCTATTAAGCTACACTGGTTCTTTTACTCATTAAGCTGAGACAGTAAAATAACAAAAGCATTCACTAATAATTACAAAACTGAATAGCTTATGCTTTGTAGTCGGTAGATGTTACACTATAGATGGTACATTTGAAATTTTATATTGAAATTATAGAACAATTCTAGTTTTGATTACTATTGTAATTTTACTATGTAAAATATAAACAACTATGTTGACTTATGTACATATCTAGTTATTTCTTCTCCATCTCAAATAGGAACTTCAATTAAAAAAATGGTGATAAACTACACAGGTGATTTTTAAAACATTGAGATGGGAACCATGCTAGTTAGTATGTAGTGGAAAACAACAACCCGCATTCAGTCAAACAGAGTCAGAGGTGAATCTGTTCTAAATAACTCTGAGTCAGAAAAATGATAGCATAAAACACGTTTTTAATGATCAAGTCTTAAATAAATTTTTATAATGAAATTAGGTAGATTCAGGATTTCTTTTACAGTTTTAAGTAATTGGTAGAGATGAATAGAATTACAGAGAATAGGCCAGATGGCGTATCTGAAACCCAATGGGATAAGCAGATGGAATGCTGCTATTTTGCCCATTTATCTATGAATAAAAAATAGGTAGGGGGATAGTACTGAAGCCTGTTGATAATAATGATTTTCCAAAGATGGTTTATTGTTTCTGTGGTCAGTTTGTAGACAGCTGTGTATGTATTGGGTGGAAATACATTAAATTAGGGTTTAAAAAGTGAGTAGAAAACACTCTTTCATTATTTTTACAGATTCCTTCTAAATAACTGTGAAAAAGATGCTTCATCAATTTTAAATAATTATGTGAAAAAGAAAACTGTTAAAAATGTTGATCTAATTAGCATCTGTTTTTGTACTGTTCTCTGGGCTACTCTGTAATAGCTGTGATTGTATGTGTGATTTTTATGTATGTGAGAAAAAAATAAAAATAGAAACTGATTTTAAATGGAAATTTTACAAAGGAAGAATGATCTTCAGGAGATGTGAGGATAGGCACCATTAAGACCTAAAGGACTGTTTATATGTTCAAGGATACTAATACTTTGATTTTATGCCTTAAGGAAGACATGCATTCATTTTTAGAGTTGGCTTTTGATTGTTCTTTTATGGACCTCATCTGGTAGTGCTTAGGGCTTACTCCTGGCTCTGCCGGCAGCAATCATTCCTTGTAGCTTCCAGGGATGGACAGGGCACTGGGGGTTGAATTTGGGTTAGTTGCATACAAGGTAAGCAGTGTTATCAATAGGGGGCAACTACTTTTCCTTTTGATGGGGTAGAATTCTGTTGGCTTTTCTTTGACTCAAAAACAAACACATCCTTTGCAGAGTGAGTCAGAGTATGTGCACTCAAATATAAACATACAAAACAAAAGTTAATCAAACATGTACCCTTATTATAAATTATTCACTCCAACAGTTTTCCATCATATCTTATTCTATCCTTAAAAAATTTAAATGCTTCAATTCATTAGATTAATTTTTTACTCATTAAAAGACTACAAAAAATCATTGCTATAGTTTGATAAAGTTAAATCATCTTGCTACAAACGTCCCCTATAAACTTCAATAACTGATCGACCCTTTTCCCCATTTCCGATTACCAATCACAAGACTTCCTAACATAGATAGTATTTCCTTTAATTGAAAATATTAAAGGTAATTGCATTATTACAAAGTCTTGTCATTTCCTGTTGATTTAAGATCAATGTTTTAAAAACAAGGGGTAATTTCCTGAGTTGAAGGTAGGAAACTGCAAAGATAATTTTTCTTCGAATAAAATAGCATCATCTGGCCCCATGTGAAAAGTAGCACGAAGAATGGGAAGCAAGTTTTAGGCAATGGTTTTATAAAAAAATTGTTATCTGTTGTTTTCCTGAAGTTCTAACCTTAAGGCATCAGAGTGAGAGACGCAAAGCTAACATTCCGACAATGATCTCCAAACCTTAAAGACCCGATGATCCAGTCAAGTGTGAATCACACTTGTTTAACCTCCCTCTCCTTTTGCTTCTTCTATGTGCTCGAGCACTTTTCAAGTCCATGTTCATTTCATGCTTTTTTTGTACCTTTACCTTAACCCTGAACCCAGCAGTCCCACTTGATATATCTCTGTTACTTCAAGCAACAAACAACTTTTTCTTTCAAGTTAGGGACTTTTGCAACACTTGGTAAAGGAAAATAGTTCCTCTGCTGGAAATTGCTCTAACCCTCTCATGGATTTAATTTTATGGACCTAAATTTTCAGAGGCTATCCCTACCCCCAAGGTGCTTTGAAATAGATTGTTTTATTAAATTTTTGATAGGGTGCTTTCAAATATTCCCGCAAAAGCATGTGTAATTTTCACCTTATAAAATAATTCCAAGTTAAGCTTGGCTGAACACAGTTAAAATAAACCAGTATCAGGAATAATAAACCCTTAGACACTGAGAGTAGGGCTGAGTTTACCAAGAAGAGATCCACTGAGCTTGGGTAAAGGGATCTGTTAATTGGCAACACGTGTCGTATAGCAATGTTGAAAATTAAAACATACAAATATTTAGAATATTTAAAACCAATGGTTCTTCAATAAAAATTAATTGAAAAAGTAATTCAATAAATAAATAATGATATTTATAAAACTACAATCGACCACTTGAAAGTCTAAATGCACTCTTTTATGATCTTTGTCCACTATTTATATACCCCATTACCTTGTGGCAGGATATAGATTGTGTATACCATTAAGCATGTGCTAAATGCACTTTTAAGTTTTATTTGATTAGTTCTAAACTTTATTCATGTTTATAAAGTTTCCATAGTTCATTTAATAATGGCTCTTGATTTAAAAGTTATTGAGAAATTATCTGTAATCTAAGAAATGAAGGAATGACTTGATGTGAACAAGAGCTTAGACCTCTTAATTTGAGACTTTATTAAAGTGAGAATTTATAAACAAACAAACCAGTTTTAGTTGTTTATAATATGAATAAATTGTAAAAAATATTTTGAAACATTTTCCTTGATCAAACTTTATATCTTATAAATTAAATTTATATTTTAAATAGTGAAATTGAGTATAGACTGTATGAGATAATATTTCTTTCTTGTTTTTTCACTTTGTTGTGACTTGTTCTTTTAAGATTGTTTATATGATTTTTGTAAAGGGTAACAGATATTTAAAATACCTCTAAATTCTTTGAAACAACACTTTTGTCTATTAATTTCAACTCTATAGGTTTTTCTGTTGATAAAGCCAATATTTAAATTTTTCTTTCACATATAATAATGCAACTGTTATAAATTATTGGAGTGTATAAAACTTAAATATTAATTATGCAAATCAAGATAAGAATGTTATTTCATATATCTAAATAAAAATATTTTAAAGTATCTTGGACACAAAACATACTCAAAATGAAAACTATATTATTCTCCTAGATTTAATTTAGATAGACATTTTGATGACTAATTTACACAGTAACAATATTTTTCAAAATGAGTGAAATATTTAGACAAGCAAATTTATTTCTAAAGATTACCAATACATAACACTCTATTTAGAGTGGACCTTAAATTACAATCTCTATTTTTATGCCTCAGAGCCCTTAAAAAATGTTTTCACTGGTATCAGGAGAGGTTAACTATATCCTCATATGGTGATGTTGCAAAATTTAAAGATTCAAAGATCTAAAATACTTTACTCTTGGAAATTTGAAAATACTTTACTCTTTACATATACCAAATATATGTATGTATACATATGTTTATTTATTATTTATTTATTTATTTATTTTAAAACAGATTCTTCTATAGTTAAAAATTATATTAACAGCTTATGGCCATCATATAATTGTGCCATAGTTTTTCTCTTCTATAAATAGATTTTGTTTTCTGTTCCTAAATAAAATTTTGCTTGTTCTTTCTCACAATGGATTTTTGAGTTAGGTTAGAACTGGGAATATAACTCAACATGCTGAGAAAATATGTAGCATGTTGCAAGGCCCTGAATTTGATCTCTGGCACTGATGGCCACTACAATTGCTGTTTTTTTGTATTTAAAATTTTTTTTCTATTGAATCATTGTGAGATGAATCTTTACAAAGCTGTTCATGATTAGGTTAAAGTCATACAGTATTCCAATACCCATTCCCACACCAGTGTACATTTCCCAGCAGGTGTCCCCATTTCCTCTCTCATCACCCCCCCCAGCCCGCCTCTATGGCAGGTGATTTCTCTCTCTCTCTCTCTCTCTCTCTCTCTCTCTCTCTCTCTCTCTCTCTCTCTCCTCTATCTCCCTCTCCTTCCCTCCCTCCCCCCCTCTCCCTCTCTGTCTCTCTTCATCTCCCTCCCCCTCTCCCTTTGGGCATTGTGGTTTGCAATACAGATACTGAAAGGTTATCCAGTATATCCCTTTACCTAATTTTAACACTCAGTTCTTGTCCAGCATGACCATTCCAAGCTATTATTGCCTTATTGGTCTCTTCTCTATGCTACCAACCCTCTGGCCCATACACACTTGTGTTTAATTCCAACCATTGACCAGTTCTTTTAGGCCCTGTTTTATATATATATATATATATATATATATATATATATGCATATATATATGCACAGAGAGAGTCGGGGGAATGCTAGCACTTGTTCTGTCACAAGAACTGTGCATGATATATCTGTAGCTCTGTCAGGAGTGATTTATAGCAAAGAAAAGTCCTAAACACAGCTGATTGCCCGCAAATTGATGAAATAATATCAAATTATACATAAGTCATTTCCTCATCTGGTGGCCCTAAGAGAGGCGGTGGGAGAGGGAACTAAACACAAAAAACAACAAAAAAGTCGAGTCGGAGCATGGTGACACCCCACGAGCCAGAGCCTGAGAAGCCAGTGTCTTGAGTGGGTTTATCGCTTCGACCCGAGAGACAGAGCTCCATGGCCCTGTGGTTTTGGTATCTTAGCCATCGTTTCTCTGAGCTTCGGCCCAGGATGGGAAAAAAAGTCATCTTACTATAACCTTTATATAAGTCAATTAACAATAATCAATAATTTCGTTTTGAAGTTGTGTGAATTTATACCATAAAAAATATAGTAATAAAAACTAATCTTATTTAAAAAATAACTAGATAAACGATGATTTTCTAGAAATACGTATATGATTAATGACTTTCATTATTTCATGTTGATGTGTGTATTTCAAATACTGCCAGTTTAGCCATATCAATGTGAAAGTTCCACATCCAATATAAAAGGATATCTTAAGAGATGAAAAAGTTCACATTTTAAAGTTTATTATGTTAAAAATAATTTTCCTTGTAAGAAACCATTATTAAAAGTATTATACACCATAGAATCTCAATCAATAAAAAAGTTTTTCAAATAATTTCCTTAAAATATTAACAGAAATCGGACTGGAATGAAGACAGCAGTTAAAGCATTTGCCTTGCACATGAGCAACCAGGGTTCAAATCCCAATACTACATATACATTCCTTGAGCCCCACCAGAATGAACCCTAAACACACTCAGAAATGCTCCCCACAAGGAAACAATAAAATAAATAACTATACATCAAAACTATAAATATCAATACAGTTAAAAAACATGCCATCTACAACAATAAAATAAATGGAATAATAAGGAAAATATAATAAAGAACAGAAATTGGCAAATTTATGAAATTATCTATGTCACTTGAAAAGTGTAAGTGGCTTCTATACTTCCCATTCTATTTTTCATTCTTTACCTATTTGAGACACACCTGGCCGCTCTAAGGGCTGACTCCTTGCTATGCTCTCAGGGATCACTCCAGGAGGGGCTGGGATGACCCTGGAGAGTGGTGGATGAAACCAGGCGGCTGTGTTCTGCAAGAAAAAAATGCCCTGCCTGTCTATCTCCAGTCCAGTATATTTATACTAATTTATATTTAACATGAGCTGGAGCGATAGAACAGCGGTTGCACTTTCGCCTTTCATGCAGCCGGCCGGTGTTCGATTCCTCCGCCCTTCTCTGAGAGCCCGGCAAGCTACTGAGACTATGGAGCCCGCACAGCAGAGCCTGGCAAGCTACCCATGGCATATTTGATATGCCAAAAACAGCAACAATAAGTCTCACAATGAGAGATGTTACTGTGCCCGCTCGAACAAATCAATGAGCAACGAGATGACAGTGACAGTCACATATTTTAGATACTAGGCTACCACTTGGCATTGTTCATTATTGTAAAGAATAAACTTGGGAATACTAAAGATACAATTTCCCAGTCAAGAGCAGTGGTAATGGTGAAACCTATCTTCCTGCTTGCTAATGGCCCTGGGTTGTATTGCAGTAAGCATTAAAGAAAAGCCTTTGGGGCCCTGAGGAGAAGCAAGATTCAGGAAGTATGAGTCTGGAAGGACTAACACATGAGTATGTTACAAATCAGCCAGGCAAAGCTGTGATGAAAACTATGTGAAGGTAAGGTGTAATCACAACTCAAAAGTGCCTCATCTTAATTCTGCATAAAATGTTTCATTGAATTCTTCCAGTTCCAGTTCTACATCTCTCAATTTTATTCTTTCTTCAAACCACACTATAAAAACCTTCCTCTCCATCTAGAAATACTTTACTTTGTATTTAAAATTATTGGAGCCTCTATCTAAAGGCTTCGGCTTTATATTTGGGTTTATAAAGTGAAGAGAGACATGCTAATTATTTTTGCAATTTATTCTCTTTAATAAGGTCCCCTAAGCATTGCCCTGATTTCTAAAGGAAAAAAGATGTATTCATGCTAAAATTAGGAAAGTTTTTTTGATAAATCCTCAATTCAAATTACTCATCTTAAGCTACATTAAACTATTTTAGCTCTTGTACCTAATCATATTTAATATCAAAATACTTTATTTCCTTATTTTATGTACATAGTCTATTAGTCATTTTCCTGCATAGTTTGTATTTTATTTATATATCACTGTTTATATTTTATGTATACATCTTAGATGATGTTGTTAAACAGTAACAATTTAAAATTAAGTATGTACTAAAGAAGTCAGATTCATAATTTAAAATATAAAGTTTTTATATACTGATGTGATACAATTTACATTTATTTATTCTTTATTATTATAGCAATTTATATACGGTTATTATTCTAGAACTCATGTCACTGAATGTCTCTGTTGCAATATCTTAAATATTCTGACTTATTTTCATTATTTGAAATATAAAATAATTTCTAGAATCATTCAACAAATATATGCAATTATCCTGTTTGTGTATTAGTATGTTGTTAAATTTAAACAACTGAAACCATTTGTTTAAAATTCGTCAAGTGTTTATTTTTCATTAATTTAGTAACAAAAGAGAAATATAATCATATATTTCTTTGTTGCATATAGTGTAAATTCTTAAAAATATCTGTAAGTAGAATGATTCAGGAAATTTATATATATATCATGTGATTGTATATACATATATATGCAATTAACTTTTATATATGTATAATCACTGTGAGACATTGAGAACAAAAGTTGTTTATAATTGGATTTCTGTCATGTAATATTCCATCAACCATGGTGAGATGCCTCACCAGTGGTGTACTTTCACATCAGCAGTATCCCCAGCTTCTAGTTTTCCTCCTGTCCAACCTCCACACTACCACACAACCCCACACCACTGCTTCTATGATAGGCACTTTCTTTCTCTCTCTCTCTCTCTCTCTCTCTCTCTCTCTCTCTCTCTCTCTTTCTTCTTCATTCTCTCTCTCTCCCTCCCTCCCACTGTACCTCCCTCCCTCCCTTTCTTTGGGTACTGTGATTTATAATACCTCTACTGAAAGGTTTCATGTATATCACTTTACCTTCTTTCAGAACTCAGCTCTATTCTGAATAATCCTTCCTAATTATCAAATTATCATTTTAATCATGGTCTCTTCTCTGTCCTAATTGCACTTGTGGCAAGCTTCCTACAATGGAACAAGTCTTCCTGGTCCTCAGTTCTATGGTCTTTGGATATAATTCTCATACTAATTTTTTTCTTTAGAAATATAAGATATTGGAAAGAACATGGGTTGGAGGTAGGAAGATGTTCTATAGATAATTGATTCAGTGTTATATATATATTTTATCTAATTAAATCATATGTTTCCATGCAAGTTAAACAGACTAAAATCATGCCCATATATATTTATATTTAATGGTAAATTAATAAAAATAAATGTAAAATAATTAAACTTTTATTCCTGATTATGTAGAAATATTTTGACACTAGACAAGAAAACTAATATAGATATTTTGTTTGAAATATGTGATATTTATCCTAAAGTGTCTTTTTGAAATACAACACCTATGCGTACATTTTGATGTAATATTGTTCTATTCAGGTCTATAATTTCACAAATTGTCCTTGTTTTGGTGTATGATGTGAGCAACAGATATTTTCTGTCTATAATTTTTAACTGATTCAATTCAATGAGGACATGTTTAGGCGACTTTCACTGTAATAATAGTATGTTTCCACACACCAAAATCTAACAAATATAAGTACTTATCCTTTGTAAGTTCTGTTCTAAACTTCTATTCTAAATTATATATATAATTTTAAAGTTAAATGTGAGCTAATAAGGTATTAGTTTAAAGAATATAAATGGATAAAACAGTTGATGTTTTAGCAACACTATTTTTTATGAATGTTTAAGTAGCAAAAACATTAATTTTGAGTAGATTCATGCAAATGCCTTCTAGAGCACTACTTACCATTTAAACTTACCTATGAAAGTTTTGATTTCTAAAAAAGCTTAAACCAAGTTTATTGAATTTTTATGTATCTGAAAATAAGTGATTTGATCAGAAATCCTACTTTTTTTAGTTACATACACATATATACTCAAACTTGAAATGTATTCAGGTCTAAAACATTTTTATTTACTGTATCACTGTATCACTGTCATCCCATTGATCATCAATTTGCTCAACTGGACACAAGTAATATCGTCCTAGCCCTGAGATTTTAGCAGCCTCTCTTTACTTGTTCTTCCCAGCAGTGCCACATTGGAGGCTCTTCAGGGTCAGGGGAATGAGACCCATCCATGTTACTATATTTGGCATATAAAATATGCCAAGGAGAGCTTGTCAGGCTCTGCCATGCAGGCAGGATGCTCTCGGTACCTTGTAATGTTCTTCAAGACAGAGAACTAGGCTTTAAGAGGTCGCATCGCCACAAATGAGGCTGCACACTTCCTGGAGCATTGTTTTATAGTCTCTGGATCTTGGCCGTTGATGGAATTATATGGCACATGGGGTGGGGGGGCAGTTTGAGGGTGTGGCTGCCAAGCTACTAGAAAATGGGGGATCTGGGTGGAGAAGGCCCAATCCCGGTCTCAGCCCCGGGTCCCACACACCTGGGTTCCTCTGCCGGTTCCTTCATGCATAAGGCTCATCCGACCATGTGGAGAGGGGCCTTGAGCATGGCTGTGGCTGGGTTCTGGAGGTTATTGGCTTCCGGGGCTCTGCTTGGGGCAGGGAGGGAAACTCAACATGCCCCCCTCTGAGGGACCCTAGTGAAGACAGCCAGGTGAGGGGGCAAGACTCTTTAATTACCTTTGTTAATGTTGATACTGTTTTATCAATTATTATGGTTCTGTATTTTGAATAAATTGTGAGGCTTCAGGAGATGAAGAAGATATATGTAGAAAAGGGTACCTACAAGAACCATATACTATGGTCAGTTCTCTGAAATCTGTATTTGCTTGAAAAGAAACTTGCTGATAGAACCACTTTATTTGTCCATCAGGTAACAAGATGCTGCTTCTTTTCTTTCTTGGTCTTATGTCTCTTCTCTTCTAAATTTCACTAACACCAATTTATCAACACTTTTTCAGCCCCAGAGTCTACACATAATCTAGGGAGTCACTCTACCTTTGTCTTCAGTGCCTCATTTTCTATCCTAAACGTCATAAATGTTATCACTAAAGAAATTTTTAATTATAAGACAAGAGTAGCAAAAGAACTGGAATAATTTGACCAACTCTGTGAGTTTTAAAATGATGCATGCATTTTAAATATTTCAAATAGCTTATTATCATACAGTCATATATAAAAAATAAGTGACAAACTTTTTTACATTGACCATAGTTCTATCATTATGGCTGCAACTCTAATGGTAAGAGAAACAAAAGCCAAAACAAACAAATTCATCTGTATCAAACTAAAAGCATCTTCACAGTGTAAGAAGCCATTATTAAAACAAGAGAGTCAACCTACTGAATGAGAAAAATATTTGCAAATCTTATATAACAAAAGATTTATATGTAAAATGTATAAAGATTCCTAGTATAACAATCAGCAAGTTGATTTTAAAAATGAGGAGCAGATGATGCTATACATAAATGTTGCTAGACATAAAGATAGCCAGTGGATATATGTAAAAGACTAATATCCTGTAGATAACAGAGTAATTAGGGTACCTCCCTTGCATATTGCTGACCCATATTTAATCACAGCACCATATATGGACCATGAACCCTGCTAGGAGTGAACCATGAGCACAGACCCACAAGTAAGCCCTGAGCACAGAGTCAGAAATAAGTCCTGAGCACCGCCAGTTGCGCTGACCCCACAAAACGAAAGAAACAGTGGTCATCATCTCTTACTATTAAAACAATCAAAATCAAAATAGCATGAAGTATTATTTCAAATTTATGAGAATTAATGTTACCAACAATAAAAGCAAAAAGTGTTGGTGAGGGTGTAGATATATAGCCATGGTACACTATTAATAGGAGTGAAAATTGGTTTATTGATTAAGGACAACAATAAGCCTTCTCCAAAATTAAAATGAAAATTGCATATTGTGTAATATTATCACATATGGTTCTTTACCCACATAATTAAAGATACACTAATTTAAGGAAATATATGTATATTCATGTTAATTTCACCCATATTTTTATCATTGATAATTTCCTAGAATTTGGAAACAACCTGTTTCATCACAGTATATAAACACAATTGAGACCCACTGACCTATAAAGTACAAAAAAATATTTTTACTTACAATAGTTTGAATGGGACAAGAATGTAATATGCTTAGTGAAATAAGTCAGAAAGAGACAAATAATGCATAGATCAACTATTTATGCACAAATAAGTATGTATGTTTCTTTGAATGAATTTCATATAAATGAAATAAAAACAACTGTTTTAGCATAAAAATATTATATTTGTGTTTTAAGGGAAGGTTGACAAAGATTTAAAAAATTCCAATATTATGATAAAATAAAGTAGACATTTGGTGATGAAATTGATCTGTATATAAATTTAAAATATAGTGTATCTGAAACCTACATAACATCATAATAAAAGGTATTTCAATTAATATGTCATTGACTATAAGATGCTTTATTGATCATTGTTTTTAGTTGCTTTTTTAAAATTTATTATAATTTATACATATTTGATAAACCAGGGTATTTTGACCTATCTTACATACCTACTAAGTACTCCTCACAATGTTATACACTGAGAAATTGCAAAATGCAATTCCAAAAATATAATGCTCTTTCAGGGTTTTTGACCCTAATTAGCAAATAATGTTTATCGGTCTAATAGTCAACTTCAATAAAATTTCATAGCTACATATCCTGGTGACCTAAGAGATAATATAGTGGGTAAAGCACTTGCCTCAATCCCTAGCAGTTCCAGGAGTGTTCCCTGAGTGCAGAGCCAGGAGAAATCCCTGTGCAAGTCTGGCAATGGCCAAGAAACAAACAAAAAAATTGTATAACTGCATATTCTGGTTAGGCATGCTCATCTTTGAAGAGTTGAAAATTCATGAAGATTGAGAATACAAAGGAAAGAGCAGTGATTTATTTGAGATTGTATTAGGGAATGTTATTAGCCTTGTGATTTTGTAAGAATGTAAGAGGGTTGCTATTCACCCAAATTCAATAACAAATGATTTCTAAAAAAACTGTTGCAGCATTGCCACTTGAATCCAGGTCCTCATGCATGCAAGGAAGGTAGTCTATCACTGAGCCACATTTTGTTTTATGTAAATGTTGCTTTATTTTGTTTTGATATGCAGTACCAGCAAATAAGTACAGGATTTGACACATGCAAGGCAATCACGCTACTACTGAGCTTTATCTCTGACTTCAAGGGTTAAAAGAGAGAGAGAAAGAGAGAGAGAGAGAGAGAGAGAGAGAGAGAGATTTTATTTATTTATTTATTTATATTTTGCTTTTTGGGTCACACCTGGCGATGCACAGGGGTTACTCCTGGGTCTGCACTCAGGAATCACTCCTGGCGGTGCTCAGGGGACCATATGGGATGCTGGGAATCAAACCCGGGTCGACTGTGTGCAAGGCAAACGCCTTACCCGCTGTGCTATCACTCCAGCCCCCGAGAGAGAGAGAGATTTTAAAGCCAGTGCAAAAGTTCTTTTCCTGGAAAGTTCACGACAACAATTTTATTTTGAGAGTTATCTTGCCGGAGTCTGAGTAATATCAAAAATACATGAGTAGTTTTATGCTGAGTGACATAGCACATCAGAATCTATTACTGGCTTGGAGAGTGATTGAGGATTAGGAAGCATATTGTAAAACAAGAAGTTATACAAGAGTCATTAGTCAAACATTGCTTTAGTGTAACGGAAGGTAGATATAAAGATGCACTGGATATTTTAAATACACTTAAAACTGGAAACCAAAATATTGATAAAGAATATATAAGAATAAATGACTGTGGAAGAATGTTTTGTAATGGCCTAATAGTTTCCTCTGAAGAAATATTTCAGGAAATTGCATTTGCCACATATGCGAATTTTTTATATCTAATAATAGGATTCATTTTCATGCACATATACAACATTTTTTCTGAGCCCATCAAATTCACTCTGAGAACTCTATCAGTTCTTTTAAGAACCAAATGCTTTTACAATGAAACCCTCTTATATATAAGGGAAGTAAAAAGTTCAACTAGGCAGTACTATTATTTAGTTTGAGGGGATGAAAAATTTCAAAGCATTCAATAAATCCTAGATTTTTAGGCTCTACATGTGTAAACATCTTTCCCACAGTATGTAGACATAGTTTAACTTGTTAAAACAGAAACCAGAGAGATATTTTTGAGAGTATAGTGATTAAATATGGGACTGTTTGCCTTGAACACAGTGACCCAGATTTGATCCCAGGAACAAAATATGGTTCCCCTAACCTCTCAGTAAGCATAGTGGTAGGAGTAAACCCTACTCATAACTGGATGTAATCCCTCCAAAATATATTGAATAAATAATTAAAGGTTTATTATGCAAAGTTCAAATTGAATACAATTAACTAACTTGGAGAATAATATCAGCATTATTTTATAATATGCAATCACTGTCACTGACACTGTCATCCCATTGCTCATTGATTTGCTCAAGCTGGCACCATATAATATGCAATATGACTGATAAATTGTAACTTATAAAATATTATTCCTTTTGCCAATGTTTGTGCTATAACTGCTGTAAGTATTTCCCTCATAGTCCATTTCACAGGCCAATATTGTAATAATTAGATTACAAAACCTATGCTATTCAGAAATCCTCAGTTATGTGTCTGTAGTATAGTCTCCAATATATCATTAATAAACAACAATAAACAGTAACCTAAGATATATGGCAGACAATCCTTATTGTACTGTATTTCAATATTGTTTTAAATATAATTAAGACAAAGTATGCTATCATTACATTTAAATACATATAATAATTCTACTTCGGACATCTAAGTAAAATGATCAACAATCTAATTATTACTTTGTTATCTTCATAGCCCCATTTACTAGTAGAGTGTGATTATATAAAAGAATGACCCATCACTGTTTCAGTCTTTTATTTGTTGGTTTTATTTTTTGGGCCTCACTCAGTAATGTTGAGGGGTTATTCCAGGATCTACACTCAGGAATCACTCCTTGCAGGCTCAGGGATCACCTGGAATGCTAGAAATAAAAGCCTGTATGGCCAAGTGCAAGGCAAGGGTCCTACCTACTATACTACCTCTCTGACTCCCAAGAACAGTCCTGCTTTGATCTTATAAGGGTATCTCCTCGGTTTATATGGATTTTTTCTTTTTTTTTAAGTCAAACTCTAATAACTTAAAAAAATTTTTTATTACTGAATCACTATGAGGTGCAGTTACAGATTTACAAACTTCCGTGCTTACATTTCAGTCATACAATGGTCAAATATCCATCCCTCCACCAGCGCCCATTTTCCACCACCAATGGTCCCAGCATCCCTCCCACCACCCACACCCTGTTCCCTCTCTCCCCACCCCATCTCTGTGGCAGGACATTCCCTTTTGCTCTCTCTCTCCTTTTGGGTATTGTGGTTTGCAATAAAGGTATTGAGTGGCCATCATGTTCGGTCTATATTCTGCTTTCAGGGTGTGACTCCCATCCCAAATGTATCCTCCTAGCACCATTTACTTGGTGACTCCTTCTCTAACTGAACTGCCATTTCACTCAGTATGTGAGGCCAGCTTCTAAACTGTGGAGTAATTCTCCCAGTACTTATCTTTAATAATCTTGGGTATTAGTCTCCCATTCTGTTACTTTATATTCCACACAAATGAGTACAGTTTTTCTATGTCGGTCCCTCTCTTTCTGACTCATTTTGCTTAACATAATACTTTCCATGTTGATCCACTTATATGCAAATTTTATGACTTTATCTTTTCTAACAGCTGCATAATTGTGTAGATGTACCGCACTTTCTTTAGCCAGTCATCTGTTCTCAGGCACTCGGATTTTTTCCAGATTCTGGCTATTGTAAACAGTGCTGCGATGAACATACAGGTGCAGATGTCATTTCTACTGTGCTTTTTTGCATCTCCAGGATATATTCCTAGACGTGGTATTGCTGGGTTAAATGGGAGCTCAATTTCTAATCTTCTGAGACCCATCCATATTGTTTTCCAAAGAGGCTGAATAAGTCGGCATTCCCACCAGCACTGAAGGAGACTCTTTCTACAGACATCCACGCCAACACCGATTGCTTTTGTTCTTTTGGATGTGGGCCAGTCTCTGTGGTGTGAGGTGATATCTCATTGCTGTTTTGATCTGCATCTCCCTGATGATTAGTGATGAAGAGCACTTTTTCATGTGCCTTTTGGCCATTCGAATTTCTTCTTTGAGAAATTTTCTGTTCATTTCATTGCTCCATTTTGTGATGGGGGTTTATATGGATTTTTAATGGACTCTATTTCCAATCAGTAGAATGCAATTCGTCTAAAGTATTGAATTTTCCTATACTATTCCCCAGTCACTGTCACTGTCATCCCGTTGCTCATCGATTTGTTCGAGCAGGCACCAGTAATGTCTCTCATTGAGAGACTTATTGATACTGTTATTGGCATATCCAATATGCACGGGTAGCTTGCCAGGCTCTGCCGTGCAGGCTCCATACTCTCGGTAGCTTACCGGGCTCTCCTAGAGGGGTGGAGGAATAGAACACGGGTCAGCCTCATGAAAGGCAAACACCCAACCGCAGTGCTATCGCTCCAGCCCACTATTCCCAAGTAGAAAATAGAATTCTAACTTTCCTAGTGAAGAAA
Organism: Sorex araneus; assembly: GCF_027595985.1. Classification (NCBI taxonomy): domain Eukaryota; kingdom Metazoa; phylum Chordata; class Mammalia; order Eulipotyphla; family Soricidae; genus Sorex; species Sorex araneus. The sequence continues at coordinate 169,539,146 of NC_073303.1, read as the reverse complement.
CGAAAATACAGAGGTAAAACATTATCTTAAGTTTGTTTGTGTTAAGGTTCGATATTTTCTGGCCTTGTTCCTTAATATGGCGATTTTTAACCAAGATTATATACTGATTTCTGTTTTAAGCTGTATGATGGGACAGATGAAAGAGGATTATCTCTATCAAAATACATGGTTCTGCTAAAAAGATAAATATCCATTAGCATAAGAAAAGAAGGTTTAAAACCAACAAAGCTGGCATTAAAATTTTTCCCCTGAAAATATTTCTGACACATCTTAGTATACATGAGTTTGTTTATTATCTGAATATTTTAAATGGAATACTATAAGCTGTAAATTATTTTTATGTTAGAAACTAGATGTCTGAAATTTTACCTTACTAGAAAGGGATGCTCAGTTACTTAACTGAGATATAATTTCAAATCTTGAATATCAAACTCTTTTGACTCAATGCTCCTTTTAAGATGATATTTTATACATTTTTGAGCATGTAGCGGTTTTAAGAGCTTATTACTGATTCTGTGTTCACGGGTCACACTGGCAGGGTTTAGGAATCATATAGGGTGTTGGATATAGAAGTCCTTTCAGCTGCTTGCAAGTGAGCACCTTACTTGCTCTGTCTCTCCAGCCCCAAGACAAAATATTTCATAAACTAAAATTCTCTCCTATAATAAACAGAACACTCCTGAAATTCATATGGAACGATAAACCCCTATGAATAACGAAAGCAATGCTTGGGAAAATGAATATGGGTGGCATCACTTTCCCCAACTTCAAGCTGTACTACAGTAGTAATTAAAACAGCAAGGTATTGAACTAGAAATAGACCCACAGACCATTGAAGAGAATTGAATATTCTGCCACAGACTCTAAAATATATGATGACTTAATCTTTGTAAAGGAGCAAGAAATGTAAAGTGTAAAAGGAAGATGTAAAAGGAAAGCCTCTTCAACAAGTGGTGCTAGAAAAACTGGACAGCTACCTGCAAAAAAATGAACTCTGAACTCTGTCTAACACTAGGAAAAAAGTCAGATCAAAGTGGATTAACGACTTCAATATCATACCTGAATCCATGAGGTACATGGAGGAAAATGTAGGCAGAATCCTCCATGACATTGAAGCTAAAAGCATTTGTAAGGATGAAATACCACTGACCAAGAAAGTGGAAACAAACAAATACAAATGGGACTACATTAAACTAAGAAGCTTCTGCACCTCAAAAGAAATAGTGACCAAAATACAGAGAGAGCTCACATAATAAGAAAGAATATTTACCCAATACATGTCTGCTAAGGTGTTAATATCCAGGATATATAAGACAATAGTTGAATTGTTCAAGAAAAATCCTCCAACCCCATCAAAAAATCAGGAGAAGAAATCAACAGAAACTTCCTCAATAAAGAAATACAAATAGCTAGAAGGCACATGAAAAAATGCTCTAGGTAGATAATCATCAGGGAGATGCAAATCAAAACAACAATGAGATATCATCTCACACCACAGAGACTGGTACACTTTCAAAGAACAAAAGCAACCGGTGTTGGCATGGATGTGGGGAGAAAGGGATGCTCCTTCACTGTTGGTCAGAAAGCTGACTGGTCCAGCCCCTTTGGAAAACAATATGGGTATTTCTTCACAAACTAGAAATTGAGCTTTCATATGACCCAGCAATACCACTTCTGCAAATATATCCCCACTGTGTATAAAAGTACAGTAGAAATGACATCTGTGGCTGTGTATTAATTGTAGCACTGTACACAATAGCCAGAATCTGGAAACAACCAAAGTGGCTGAGAACAGATGCCTGGTAAAAGAAACTTAGGAAATCTACACAATGGAATACTATGCAGCTGTTAGAAAAGATAAAGTCATGAGATTTGCTTATAAGTGAATGGTCATGGAGAGTATGAGTCTAAGTGAAATGAGTCAGAAAGACAGGACAGATATAGAGTGACTACACTCATTTGTGGAATATAAATGAGTGGAATATAAATGAATACAAATAAATATAAATGAACACAAATAGGAGACTGACAAACAAGGACAGTAGATACAAGGACCAGGAATATTGCCCCATAGTTGGAAGCTTTTCTCATGAGCTGGGGATTGAAGGCAACTGGAATAGAGAAGGGATCACTGAATCAATGATGGTTGGAGGAATCGTTCAGGATGGGAGATGTGTGCTGAAAGTAGATATAGGACCAAAAGTGATAGCCTTTCAGTATCTTATATTGCAAACCATAATGCCCCAAAGTAGAGAGATAGTATGGGGGAAATTATCTGCCATAGAAGCAGGGGATTGTTGTGAATAGGAGGCAATACTGGTACATTGGTGGTGGAAAATGTGCAATGGTGGAGGGATGGGTGTTCAATCATTATATGACTGAAACTCAAATATGAAATCATTGTAAGCATATCTCACGGTGATTCAATAAAAATATTCCCTTCTGTGCATTAATGCATTTATAAAATTATAAATTTTAGAATAAAACTTCCTTTGAACTTCAGAATATATGTACCTTTTTGATAAAAATCTAAAATAGAGTGATTCACTAAATATATTTGAAAATTTTCAATAAAGCAAAATGTATCATTTTTAATTCAATGAGGGATATGGATTCATACTCCAATTACTCTGCATACCCTTGTAACTCTGTGGTTTGTATTAATAGCTTTGCATTACAGCTATTACCTCCTCTTTTCTATCCCAAGTATTTTGTTGAGAAAGCAAAGTATCTTACCAACTTCCTTCTCTATCCTATCTTCAAATTTAAAAGTACTATTCATATTAAGAATGATTACTACCTTCTTTCTGTCTTAACAAAAAAATACTAAAATCTTTATTTTAAAAATGAATAAAATCCTGTCATTTTCTATTTTTACATATCAATTACCATAAGCTAAGTGACTTTAAAGTATATATAACTATCCTCTCAGATTTGTAAGGTTCGAACTAGGAAATAGCATGACTAAATTTTCTTCTCTGAGTTCTGCAATGCTAAAATGCATGTTTATGTGAGACTGTTCCCTTATGGAATTTAGATTCCTCTTGAAAATTCATATATTTCTATCAGCACTCCTATCATTGTGACTTAAGGAACTAAGGTATCCATTTCCTTGTTGGCTATCAGATGTGAGATAGTTAATCTGCATATCCTAAGAACTTCCTGCATATTTTGACATATAGTCTCCTACATCTTCAATGCCAGTGACAGAATTCCTCTTTTTTTCAAATCTTCAGTGCTAGAAAGACCTCAGTTCATTTTAAGAATTTACTACAAGTAATTTATAGCAGTTTCTTGGTTATCATTGACTGGAGAAGATGAATATATATTAGGTGATGGGAAATTTGAGGACCATCTTAAAATTCTTAAAATTCATGATAATTTATTATCTTCATCTCAGAAAAAATATACCTAAGTCATAAAATACATTAAAAATTTGGAGAGAATTCAGTTCTGTTATACAATTTTATTAATATAATTTTCATGCATGAGGCTTATCCGAACATGTGGAGAGGGGCCTTGAGCATGGCTGTGGCTAATGCTCTGGAGGACTTTGGCCATGAGAGGTTTGCTCGGGGCAGGGAGGGAAGCTGGAGCTCATCCCCTCCGAGTGGCCCTGGGGAAGACAGCCAAGAGCAAGGACCAGAGAATCTCTCTGCATTGCTCTCTTCCGTGAGCTTGCTTTTAAGTCTCTGGATGTTGGCCGTTGGTGAGACGAGCCTCATGCATGAAGGTACAGGCCTACTTCTCTCTCTGGAAGAACCAGCAGGCTACCAAGAGTTTCCTGTCCAAATGGGAGAGCCTCACAAACTCCCCATGGTGTATTCATATGCCAAAACCAGTAACAATGCTGGGTCTCATTCCCCTGACCCTGAATGAGCCTCCAATGTGGCATCATTGGGAAGGACCAGTAAGGAGAGGCTTCTAAAGTCTCAGGGCTAAGACTAATGGAGACATTACTGAGACCGCTCGAGAAATTTGATGATCAGCAGGATGATGATAATGATGATTAATATAATTTTACTCATAGGCCAATTTTCATTATTTCCTGATGTTACTAAGTTACTAAACAAAATTATTTGAATATATAATTCTCACTCATTTTTAAAATGTTTTTTCACTTGTTGCTGTAAAATGTTTATTTTTAATCTTTCCATGTTTTTACTATATATTTTTATATTTCAGGTAACATGTTGAGAGTGATATTGACATTTATGATATTGCTATACAAGTTATTGCACCTTACAACCATCAAACTTCTCTATATCATTTTACCAATGACTTATCATTTCTAGCACATCTTTATTTCCCTACAGCTATCTACTTTTATTTGTTATATAACATTTATGGTATGCCTAATACAATATAACATAAATAGAGGCATCTTAGCTATCTTTCAGAGATTAAATATGGAGAGAAACTGAAGCAATAAAAATATTAACAAAAATCAGCAAAATGTGATGATTATATAGTGATGATAAAGAGATGAGGAGTGCTGATGAAGAGAAGTGGTTAGATTCTGAATTTAGAAGTAGATTGGATATTATATATGAGTGACAAAATATAGGAATCATAACTATGTTTTTGCCTATCCACATGTTATAGTACAAACACCATGTACAGAGTCAATAAAAACTCTAGATAGGCAGAGTTTATAAATGAGTATTATGACAAAGCAAATATGTAACATGTGTTACTTTTAATGTTCTCTAAAATTACAACTGTTAAATCAGTTGCATTTATAAATCTCACTAGAATAAGCAGAACTCAAATATATTAGCATGAGTTTTGAGTTTTTTGTCAAAAATATGTCAAATCCACTAAAAAGTTAGATAATATAAATAAGGAAATTATATTTATATAACATAAATGAGAAAATTTAAGAAGAGAATATAAGACTCATTAAATGATTCACAGTTTGGGCAATACTTATGTGTTGGAAGAAATTTGTACTAAAGATTTTTTAGGAGACTTTAGGGGCACTGTATCACCAAATAATTATAAGATTCCTTTTAAAAATGTAGTCTAATGCAATTTGCAATTGTTTATGCTTTTGATCTATATAAGGCATACATATGTATCATATATGTGTGCATATATGACACCTTACCCCACCAATTGCCCCATACCCTCCACCAATGTTCTTATATTATTTCTAGTCCACTCTTAATTTCTTCCATTCCCTTCACCAATTTGATAATCTCAGTTACCAAGGCCAAATGTCTGTAATCATTTAATATTTCATATTTACTTGTTTTGTTTCTCTGTCTACCACAAATGGGAGGAATCCATAGGTTCTTTGTCCTTCTCCCTCTATTTAACATATAACATCCAGTTCCATCCAAATTTCTACCATAGTATTCAAGGGGAAAAAAAAAAGGGATGACCCACTATGTAGAAACCTTCGGGTAGAAAAAACTGTACCTTCAGAAAGCCTTCATTGAACATACCAATATGAGTATCATTGGGAAAACAATGTCATGGACTAATAGAAATTTAAATAGAGACCATAGAAATTTAAAAATAAAGGGAACTCAGAAATCAACGTTAATGAGTGAGCTTTGTTAAGTAGTTTTCCTGTAAGTAGAGGTGAAAGATAATGTAGAAAATTGAGAAGTGCAGGGGAACAACTGCATTTGAAAAAGAGAGAACATTTTTTTATGGTGATTGACTGAGGTAATAAAAGGAAATATTGGGATGTTTTGGTAAGAAACACTTTTAAACTAAATAATTAAGTAAAAAGCGAGTGTGACAAATTCACAGTAGACTCACATGGGTATACAGACATTATGTAAGCAGAGAAAGCATCGTTATATAGATTGGTAACTTTATGAAAAAGCATGTAGGGTTTCTCTTCTGAGTATCTTTTTTGCTGTAATATGAGAAACCTAAATCATCTTATTGCTGCTTTTTGTCAGTTAATAAAAAAGTAAAAAAAAAGCTGAGAATGAGGAATAGGGAGAAAGTTTTGATTTTAAAATTTTAGTTAGCAGCTTCGTGATTGTATTGTTACATGATGTGGCATCCCTGAGAATATTGAGTTTTCTGTAATGGCTAAACCAACCCACAATAAAAGGGTAGTTAGTAACTTCTGACAACTGATTAGGCAGATTTTGTGGTTATATGTGTGAATATCTGTGGAGATGTAGTAGCCAGGGGGATCTTACCAGTAACCCTTAGAACTTTAGAAGATTCCATCTCAAAACTCTGAAGGTCAGTTTCATTATGGCTGTTCCTATTAGAGCTGCTGGAGGAATGATAACACGCAAAAATGCCCCCAGTAAATCTTATTTTCCTATTTTGTTTCACATTGTAATAGCAACTCCTATAGCACTTATTGCAAACAACTAAAACATGGTTCAAATTGATTTATGTTTAAGGAAATAGACCAGGGAATTTAGCTATTCTATTTACAACAAATTAAATGTAACTGGAATATTTACAATATCCATCCTTATAAATTGTGGCCCTGCCTAGCTGCGTCTATACATCTGTTTTTATGCTTATATGTTTATTTGAGTTTATATATGAATGTATTCTATAATAATAATTTAAATATTTTAAAATAATATATGTGCGTGCATTTTTCTATTGAAAGTGCAATTTATCTATGTGAATTTTAATAATGTAAATTATAACATACTTTATATAACACATTTAATAAGTGATATGTTATAGGTAGCACTGTAGCACTGTCGTCCTGTTGTTCATCGATTTGCTCGAGCAAATACCAGTAATGTCTCCATTGTGAAACTTAATGTCACTGTTTTTGTCCTATTGAATGCACCACAGGTAGCCTGCCAGGCTCTGGCATGTGAGCAGGATACTGTAGGTAGCTGCCAGGCTCCCCGAGAGGGATGGAGGAATCAAACCTGGTTCGGCGGCTTGCAAGTCAAATGCCCTACCTGTTGTATTACCACTAAATTGTAATTGCAAAAATGTTTACATTGAAGTCTTGCTCTTAAAATTAAATTTGGAGATAGAGTCTGTAAGCAGCTCATTATGGTTAAATGAGGTCACAGATATAAAGCTTCAATCCAATAAGCTGATGTTATTTTTAGAATAGAGACACCAAAGTTCTCTGCTTCTATTAATTGGTGTTGTGAGTAACGTCCATATGAAATTATAGCGAGAAGGAAGCATAATAAGTCAAGAAAGGCCGACTGCATAGCAACACTGATGACAACTTTATCTTTGAAACCTGGCTTCATAAATACATAAATCACAAATCATATACCACTTGATCTGTTGCATTGTGGTATGGTACCATCATATTTACATCAATATATGTATATATAAGTACACATATATTTATAGACATACTTATTGTATATAATTGTGTTATCTATACATTATACATTGTAAATAGTTGCATTCATATGTAATAGGCAATTAATTATACACAGAATATAATGTATTGTATTAGCAGGAACATATATGTGGGTGACCATATATGTATATATGTGTGTTTATGTATGTAATACAATAGAAAGATGGAAATATAATAATTCCTTTTCTAAAATAGTAAAAGTGTGTAGTATTATTCTTTTATTCTTTTATTCTTTCAGTGCTGTACACAATACCCACCATTAATGTCAGGAACACTTCAGAATTATCCTAAGCTCCCTGCCTCAAATCCAGGCATCCTCTGATTGTCATTCGGATTATAATATCTAAGGATTGATCATGATCACGATCACGAAATCCCGTTAATCGTCGATTTCTCGAGTGGGCTCAGTACTTCTCCATTCGTCCTTTCCCTGAGATCTTAGAAGTCTCTCTCGACTCAGCCCTCCCAATGATGTCGCACTGGAGGCTCGTTCAGGGTCAGGGGAAAGAGATCCAGCATGTTACTGGATTTAACATATGAATACACCATGGGAAGCTTGCAAGGCTGTCCCATGTGGGCAGAAAACTCTCAGAAGCTTGCCAGTTTCTCCCAGAGGGAGAAGTAGGCTACCAGATATCTTTGTAGCTTTGCAGACACGCACTTCTGGGAGCTTGCTTTTAAGTCTCTCTCTGGATGTTGGCTGTTGATGGGATTACACACACCTGGGTTCCTCTGCTGGTACCTTCATGCATGAGGCCTGTCCGAACATGAGGAGAGGGGCCTCGAGCATGGCAGTAGCTACGTTCCGGTGGTCTTCGCCTGCCAGGAGCTCTGCTCAGGGTGGGGAGGGAAGCTGTAGCCCATCCCCTCCGAGGGGCCCCAGGGAAGACAGCCAGGCGTGCGGGCAAGAGACTCTGTATCTAAGGATATTATAAGGTAATTTTCTAAACCCTTTGGTTTATTTCTTTATAATCTTAAAGTTAGATCATCTGCCTGACTTATATTTTTCATGAATGTGTATTCCATTGTGTATGTATAACATAACTTCTTTATCTTCTCATCTGTGTTGGACACTTTATTGTTAAAATTCTTTCTACTATATATGCTATGATGAGCATAGGTAATCATTTATATTCTGGATTAATGTTTTTTGTATTCTTGGGATAAATGCCCAAGTGTACAATTATGGGTCATTGAAAGATATATTCTTAAAGTTTAGATAAATTTCCAAACAATTTCCCAAAAGGTTGGTGCTAACAGTGAATAAGCATTCCTTTTATTCATTTATTTTTAATGAGTGGGAACTGTTTACTTGGGGCTTAGGTTAGGTAACATGGTTACAACAGTATCAAAATTTATGTATTAATACACAAAATTACTGTATCCCATTAGCACCAGTGCCCACAATTATCCACTACTGCCCCTATGTAATCTCTAGTATTATTTTTGATCTTCCTCAGCTAACATGTTTGTTAATCAGTTTTGTAATTCAAGGTCAAAGTTTTGACATTAGATACTGCATATTCCTCTCTTTTGTTCCTCTATATACCATAGATGAATGACATCATCAGGTTTTTTCCTTCTATCTATAACCTATTTCACTTAACTCGATACCATCCAGTTCTATATACCTGGAAACAAAGAGCATTATGTTGACTTTCTTATAGCTGTATAGTTGTTAATTTTGGATATACACTTGAACTTCTTTATACATTCATATGTCATTGACAATTTTGGTTTATCCACATCCTGGATAATACATTAGTAATCAGTGAACATATGTTTTCGAATACTTTTTTTGTGTTTAGAGGTAAAGATCAAGAGTTTGTATTTTTTTCTCCACATCCTCAAAAGCACTAGTGGTTTTCAGACTTTTCTGGAGAGGGTAGCACATCTGATCGATTTCAAGGCTTCTGGCTCTGTGCTCAGGGATCACTCCAGTGATGGTCAGGGGGCAATATATTCCCAAATTATTCTGAAGCAGGAGGTTTGATTTTATGTTTATTAACTTATTAATAAAAGTACCTATTGCAATAATTTTTCCATGTATATGTTTGGATAATAACCAGAGATTACACCCATATAAGTCAGGTGTGAAGCAAGTGCCTCCTCAACTATATTATCACTGGAAACATCAGATATTGTTGTGTGGACTGTTCCTTGTTTTGTTTGAGTCACCATGAGATACACAGTTGCAAAGCTGTTCATCATTAGGTTTTAATCACACAATGTTCCAATACCTGTCCTCCACCAGTGTACTTTCCCCACCACCAATAACAACAGTTTCCCTCCCACCAGCCCCCTATCCCCAGCCTGTCTCTATGGCAGGCACTTGTCTTCTCTCTTTCTTTCTCTCTCTGTGTAGACCATTCTTGTTTGTGTAAAGTGTTACTATCATTTTAATGTGAAGTACTCTGATTTTAATTTTTTAAGATTCCTGCTGGATGTCTAGTTATTTATTTATGGGCCATTTGTTGTTTTTTAGTTGTTTAAGTGCTTTATATATTTTGGATATTAATCTTTTGATGAGTAAATGCAAACTAATTTTTAATTGGACTGTATAAGTAATTAATTATGCTTCAATATAAATAAGACATTAATATTTACATTATAATAGGTAATATTTGGGGGTATGCTGCTGAGGCAGGTCAACCTGTACCTGCGGGGCAAGTGCATCAGCAGCCTGATGGAGACTTCAGACTTCCTGATACCCCCAACTTGCCACTGTCTTTGGCCAAACTCCAACAACTTGGGGCCAAGTTTACCAAGAAATTAAACATCCAAAAGTTAGTTATGTAGAAGCCACACCCACAAACCACCTCTGGCTCAACTTTACAAGCTCATTTGTTGACCTTATTTCAGAGACCCATGAATCTCAAAGGAGATCAAAAGCCACAGTTAGGGCCAGTGGAGGGACATGCTGTGGGTGAGAGGACGTGTCCTGAAGGGCATATGCCAAGAGTTTATTTCTCTGGAAAAGATGGAAACAAGGTCCATGATCAAGAGACACACAAAAGAATCTCTGAACTGAGCAGCTCGCTGTAGAGATGCTTCTGGACTTTAAGCCAGGCCGACTTCACCAGGGTGCCTCAGATGGGGGCAGGTGTCATCCCTCCACCTTCCCACTAGGAACCCCGGGAACAACAACTTTCAGGACCAAATGAGAAGTGCAGGTACTCCGTTTCACTGACAGCAAATTCCGGGCCTCAAGGGGTAAGGGATGGGCCGATCCCTCTCATCCTCCTATCTCCATGGTACCCTGGAAGTCATGCTCAGAAACTGCCTCCGGCTGCTACTTAAGCTCCTCAACAGCCATGATGCAGAGACACACAGAAGAATCTCCGAACCCAGCAGCTTGCTGCAGAGATTTCTCCAGACCCTAATTATCTAGAATTTTGGAGTTCCAGGAGCATGCAGCTGCTCGTGGCCACAAGACAGCTTATGTTATTCATAACAAGCAATACAAAAGAGAGTATCAGGGAGATTGTCTGCCATAGAGGCAAGGGAGGGCTGGGATGGGGGGATACTAGACTCTTGGTGGTAGAATATGTGTGCTGGTGGAGGGTTAGTTGATCAAGCATTATATGACTAAAATTCAAACAGGAAACCTTTGTAACTGTATCTCATGGTGATTAAAAAATAATAAAATAAATATTCTGAATTAAAAAGAAAGTAATGTGGAGTTCATACCCAGTTCAATCAGCTTAAACAATGTCTTAATAAACAGCAGTACTGTATCGCTGTCATCTGTTAATCATCGATTTGCTCCAGTGGGTGCCAGAAATGTCTCCATTCATCCCTGTTGAGTGCTAGTGTAGCCTGATGTCATACTCGGGGCTCTCTCAGGGTCAGGGGAATGAGGACCATCATTCTTACTGTTTTTGGCATATCGAGTACTTCACAGGTAGCTTGCCAGACTCTGCTGTGCATGTGGGATACTCTTGGTAGCTTGGTAATATTATAGCTTATATTATAAAATACATGAATGATGTCAAAATTAATATCCATGTATATATGACGTATGTGTCTATTTTTAATATCCATGACATGCTTCACTTGTAGAAATAAGATATTCTCTAAAAGCAAGCTACATTTATTTAAAAAAAACAATAGGTCCATCTTTATTTGGTATATTTATTCAGTGCTGACATATAAAACAGACATCCATTTTACCTTTTTTTTAAAAATTTTATTGAATCACCATGTGGAGGGTTACATAGTTCTCAGGATTATGTCAATTATACAATACTCAAACACCCTTCCCTTCACCAGTGCCCCTATTCCATCACCAACCACCCCAGTATACCTCCCGCCCCCTCCCGCCCCCCCGTCCCCGCCCTTGTAATTGATAAGTTTCACTTCGTTTACGCTTTATCTTGGTTATATTCTATGTTTCAACACATAACTCGCTATTGTTGCTGGGGTTTCCCGCCAAAAGGAAAAAGACAGTCCTACTGTCAAGGAAGCATTTGGTAGTTCTCCATTGCTGGGAATGTAGAGATATTAAGTCCCATTGTTTGTTACATAACTTTTCTATTTTTTCCCCCCTCGTCCCACGCCACCGAGTTCACGCCTGTTTAGTATTCACCACGCTGCCTGACAAAGGAAAAAAAACCGGAAAAGATGGTTATTTCCTGTCATCAGCTGGCGTGGGGCTCTGGATTAGTTGATAGTCTGGTAGAAAGTCTGCAGTTTCTGGAACCAAAAGTAGTGTGCTGGTATCGGCCCCGAATCGAGATTCCACCAGCGTCCCGCTGTTCCATGTACATAATACTTTATTCCCTTGTATCCCATTCCCATGCCACCAGGTCCGTGTCAACTTAATGGACATCATACTGTGGTTAACGCCACGCCGCGTTTCTTCCCGAGAAAGAAGGATATTTCTTCTCAGCCGGCGTGGGGATATGGCTTAGTTCAATCTAGAGAGATGGCTACCATTTTGGTTGCCTTCAATATTTCAACAAAAAACTTACGATTCTTGTTAGGGTTTCCCACCAAAGTCCGACCCGTTAAAAAGGAACCATTTCATATTGCTTATGATTAGATGACATTAGGTCGTGCGGCCGCGGCTGCGGCAGCGGCCGTGTGGTTTTGGGTTTCTGTATAAAGTCCAGGAAAAATTCTGCCTGAAATTCTATCGCTACAATCTTTTACCCTTTTATGGTGCTCATAAGATGGGAAAACCTAGAGAAATACCGGGCCCCCGCATGGGCGGCCTAGCGGAAATGCTCAATTCACATACTGCAGGTTGTTCAGTGGGCTGCTGGTGTCCAAAGCAGCTCCCTTGTCCTCCTCGGTCATACTGGAGCTGCGGGCGCGGCGAAGTGGGAAAGCCCACGTGGCTGCACTCTCTTTAAGTGTCCGCGGTGGGCGGAGACCGGTACTTCCCCGCCCTCGATCTCCCGCCAGCCGCACCGCGCATTTGGGTGCGTGTCTCCATTTTGTGCTCAGCGAAGTGAGGTGGAGGCTGTACTGTGCCCAGAAGAGGTTGAGAGAGAGAGAGAGAGAGATTAAAAAAAAGAGAAACGCCGGGCCCCTGCACGGGCGGCCTGGCGGAAACGCTCAATTCACATACTGCAGGTTGTTCAGTGGGCTGCTGGTGTCCAAAGCAGCTCCCTTGTCCTCCTCGGTCATACTGGAGTGGCGGGCGCGGCGAAGTGGGCCATTTTACCTTTTTTGCACTTTGTGTTTTGGTGGTTTGGGTCTCAACTATGAGGGCTGAGGGGCTATTTGCATTTCTACATATGGGCATTACACCTCAATGTTGCTCAGGGGACCTTGGGTGCTAGTAATCAAATCTAGATTAGGCACATACAAAGAAACTTTGACCCTGTACTACCTTTCTGACCCATGCACAGATTTTTAAAATCAATTTTAGAAATATAGAAAATATTTGACCAGAATCATGAACAAAACATATGAACAATACAAAATATTTGCAATCTTTACATGTTTATTAAGGAGTTAAAAATATAATCACATTACCTGCTTCAGAATAATTTGGGAATGTAGAAAAGTTTACCTTTGACAAAGCAAATCTGAAACCATGAAGGAAATATGTGTGGAGCCTCATGCATCAAAAGACATCATGGTTACAAAGCAATTTCCTAGTTTTGCTAGAGAATTATGCAGTGAGAAAAAGATTCATATTATTCCTTAAGATAACATAAAAACTCTTTCAATTTTGTACTCTAATGGTCTTTCTCTCCTCCAAAGTACATTATTTCCTGTGCATAAGAAGCTGTTATATATTTATTTAGTCTACAGATGTATAAGTGTGCTTTCTACATTGCACTGAATAGAGATGATATTAAAAGGAAACACTGAAAATTAGGTATTCATCTTATTAAGTCTTTCTGATAAAAATAGTATTGAAAATCAGGAAAGTGTTTTTTCTCCCAAAGCTATATATTATAATCACACTGAACTCCATACTTCTTTTCATCGTTTTTCATTAAAGAATATGTAATTATCTTGGCTTTTTTTCCCCTCTTCTGGAGAAGCCTGTATTCTCTCTAGTACATCTCTCTATATATGTATCTCTCTCTTGTTTACATAAATAAAATGTTTTACTTCAAAAACAATATGCAACTGGAGACATGGCTACAAAGTACTAAGACTTATTTTAACACATAATGTCAGTGATCTGCTTTCAAGAACACACAGTATTTTGTTTTTCTTCCTCAAATGGCACTAAGAAAATTTCATTTGAAAGTTTTCAAGTTATTAAAAAAATGGCAATACTGGTTTTAGTATATTTATATATGTTTCTCTTTCTTCCTCTTCAAATATATATATAAGCAGAGTAACTACATAACAGAATTAAGTACACAACTTCAGAACTTTAGATGAAGTGAGAGAGCAAGTTATTCACAAATACTACAAATATCAAATGCTTTGCACAGAATACTGTATTATGTGTTTAGGAGAGCATTGGGGCTGACAGATTGAAGTAAGAGCATGGAACTATAGAACAGGCAATGAAAAAGCTCTGTATCAGAGAGCATGGAAGGCCAAATCCAAAACTGAAAGCTGAAACAGGGATGGATTCTGCTCGGTCCAATAATCAGCGTGTGCAAGCAATCCACAGAGAGTTCTGAAGTTATCTAGATATTTGACATATTTTGAACTCTTGAAATTGACCAGTGGAGACTTCTAGGGAAAAAAGTCACAATAAGTAGAAACAGATTTAAGGAGAAATTGAACTGAACAAGAAAAGGAGGGATGAATGAATGAGAAGATCTAGTTCAAAGTGAGCTTGAGAAGAGTCAGCGAGGAAATCTCACAAAATAACATGGTCCAGAAAATCTGTAAATTGAAACTGTTGTTTAATCCAAATGCCCTTCTTAGCATTCAGGAACACTAAAAATATATAGACATGAGCAAGAAAAGTATAAAAAAATGTTAAACAAAGTTACTTAAAAAAAAAGAATGAAGATAAAAATAACTTCTCTACAGAAACTGAAGAACCACCAGAAATTTAGGCTTAAGAGAAGTAATCAGATTAAAACTGAATTGTTCTATTACAGAATAAGCTAAAATATCTTAAGATGATGCAATATATAAAAAAATAACTTTCAAATCATGTGATAGACCTGGACAATAAAATAGAATCAAGAAAGAATTTAAAATAAAATGCATTCAACACAAAATCAATATTTGAACTATCAAGTAAAGGAAATAGATGCAATAGTATATAAAATAATAAGATAAATAAAACATCAAAATCACAAGATCAGAAAGAAAATAATGGCTTAAAATAAAGTGATAAGTATGGATGATATAAGCAAAAGGAACTACTTTTTATATTCTTCATTCACAACTGGATATTGTCTAAATTTTAATCTCCGTTCTGAGCCTGAACTGGAGAGCATGAAATAAGACTTTTGGGCAATTTTATTATGAATTAGTATGTTAAAAAAAGGAAATGTAATGTTTTAGAAAGATTGATTGGATTCTTTTAATATGTGGTGGAACACTTTGTCATAAATGTTATAGACTAAATGTTAATATAAGTTCAAATTTCATGCATTGAAATTAAGTGCCCAGTATCTTGATACATCTTAGTGGAGGAATTTAGGTACCTGTGAGAGCAGAACAATGACTTAATACCCCGATAGAAGTTTCCCTTGTCCTTCCTAATAAAAAACACAGCGATAAATTAGTAGTCTGTAAAGTAAGACACAGGCTTTACCCAGATACTAACTAAAAATGCCTACACCTTTATATTGGAGTTCTGAGACTGCAGAACTGTGAGAAATACATTTTTGCTTTTAAATCAACACATCTGGAGCCAGAAAAAAAAAAGTATAGGTAGCATTCCCCATGCATGTTACTGACTGGTGCTATCACAGATACTGCATAAGTTACTCAAAACACCACCAGGAATGACTCCTGATTACAGAACCAGAAATATCCTCTGAGCACTTTCAGGGGTATTCTCTCCCCCAGTTACAGTTCCTTTGGGAGTTAAATATATAGTACAAGAGGTAGGGTGCTTGCCTTACATGCAGCCAAACTGGGTTCACAAAATCAGGAATATGAGTACTGCCGGTGTGACCCAATTTTTTTTTTAAGTGGCCCTTCTGTGATAATTAGTTACAGCAGCTCCGATGAACTTAGCTTCCAACAAATTTTGAATGAATTTCCATTTCATTTTGGGCAGGCTTATGGATGCTTGTATCATCAGACACGAGAAAATTCATTTAAAAGTTTGGAGTGTCTTCATTATCAATTGTAAGAAAAAGAATCTTTTATTTTATTTTTGTTTATTTAAGTTTGGGCCCACACCCAGTGGTGCTCAGGGCTTACTCTTGGCTCTAAACTTGGGGATCACTCCTGGAGGTTCAGGGAACCATATTAGGTCCCATGGATCCATTCGGTGTCAGCTTCATGTAAGGTAAGTGCCCTACTGGCTGTACTATGATTCTGACCCAAAACAGCATCTTTGAGTTCCTATAAAATGAGAAAACACTAAGACTCCTCTTTGCAAGCTGTATCGCTGTCATCCTATTGCTCATCGATTTGCTCCAGTGGGCACCAGTAATGTCTCCATTGTGAGACTTGTTATTACTGTTTTTGGCATATCGAATACGCCACAGGTAGCTTGCCAGGCTCTGCTGTGTGAGCAGGGATACTCTCGGTAGCTTGCAGGGCTCTCTGATAGGGACGGAGGAATTGAACCCGGGTTGGCTGCATGCAAGGCAAGCATCCCACCCACAGTGCTATTGCTCCAGCATGCCAATATATGTAGCAATTAAAATAATATCTGCTTTAAATCTTGGGTTAGCAATTTAGATTACCCTCAGATGGACAATTTCTGACTGTAATTTTCCAGTATTATTAGTTTAATATAGCAGCAGGAGTTGAAGATTTTTGGGTGATTTCTTATCTGAGATGGTCTTAGTCACATGTCCAATTCTCTTCTGGCTCATTTCTTCACACTTTTCTCATCCTCGAAAGGGCAAGATCACTTTCTTCCCTCCAATATAAATAGCAAAAGGAAGTTGAAAACATCCAAATAGTCTATAGTCAAATATGACTAAATGATCAAGCATTTTCCCCAATTCTCTTTCTATTGTATGGTCAAATCAAAGATAAATGAGTATACATAGCATTTAAAAATTACTTTAGTTTATATAATAATCTATAAGCTCCAAGCAAATTAAAAAATTAAACATTTGTCTGCAGCTGATGTTTATATATTTTTTATAAACCAAGTAAGATAAATTAATGAAAAAACAAAGCGAAACAAAACATATGCACAACCCTACTCATGATTGAGTGCTGTGTTTTTAACAATTAAATTTTATTCTCATCAAGAGTCTGAACTCTACTACAAATGTGGAAAAAATAGAGGGCAAACGTGGTACTATTGAAATAAGTGTGTAATCTGAGAAATCCAGATTATGGGAGAAACACTATAGGAAAAATAGATGAATACCTAGTGTTAAAATATCAAAGAAAAATAAATAAATACCAAATAGATTAAAATATCCATATAAGATTTAGCTGAACATAGGTACAACTAAACAAAAATATCTAAAAATGCACATCACAATAATAAAAATATTAAAAGTTAAAATGTTTCTGATGGCAAAAATTGGAATAGATTTTTTTTTTGGAAAGAGAGAATTGTCACTGAGATGAATACCATAAAGGGCTCCTAGGATATCAGGTGCTAAGCTCTATTTATGATCATTAAAAATGTTGATAAAGGACTATAGAACTTGATGAAATGAATCAGAAATGTGCAAGGTAACTATCTAGGGAAAAAAGCAAAAGTTTTCTTTTAACAAAGTATAAACACAATCTTTAATAGTAATCATTGTTGAGATAGCAATATTTAGATGTGGACACTGTAATGTTTATTTCAAGTTCACAACACCTTAGAGTTTCATGGCTACATTTATTTATATTCAGAATGCTCATATAATGTGGAAAATATAATTATGTCAATATAGTTTAGTTTTATATAAAAATACATAGTATTCTATTTAGAAAAATTTTGATAGAACATGTTTTTGATGTGTATATTAATTTTCTATTTAAAGTATGGCTACATAATTTAAAGAGTTCTTCCAAGAATAAAATGAGAAAATGCATAAAGTCTAGACATTTTGAGCAATGGTATTTAACAGAGTGGAACAGTCTAACACAGAGGACATTTGATTGACAGGCTTGGAGTAGACTCAACTTATGAAGAGAAGGATAACAATAGTGCTTCAAGCAAACTTTCTATTTCTGCTTGGATTATTTGAGAAATTCAGGCAAAATTCTAGCAGTTGCTTCAACTGTTCACATTACTACTGCAGTAGCATAAGGCTACGCTGGGAAAATGAAGCACACTGATTTAATAACTGACAAGGATGCAGGATATGTAAAAAGTTCTAGTGACTGACATTACTGTGCAAATGGTCTGACTTTGATTTTCTCTAACTTAAGAGCAAAGTATAAAAGTAAGATAATAAATTTTGACATTCTGAAAATATTTCTCAATTATCTTATTATCTTAATTCAAAGTACATGTAATTCATCAAAATATTTATATATTAATATTTTATTACAAATTATATCATCTATTTCAAAACTTTATAGTACCTTACTGTAGATAAAAATTCTATAATAACTTTCTATTTATTTATTTTTTGTATTTTAAATTTATATTTTGGTTTTGTAGGGGCCACACCCAGTGGCATTTAGGGCTCACGCCTGAGCTCAAGGGACCATAAGGGCTGATGGGGATCAAACCCAGGTCAGCTGCATGCAAGCAGGTGTCATATCCACTTCACTATTATCTCAAACAACTCTCTATTTAAAAGCAGCAGAATAAAAATATACAAAAGTGGTCTCCAAAGAATATAGCAACAACTAAAATACATTTTTAAAAATGAAAAAGACATAACACGATGCAATAGAAGACATACCTTTAAAATAATTGAAATCGTTTTTCCATAAATGAAATTACTGAGGAAGATAATGAACTAGAAAATCTCAAAGTTAAAATCAGCAAGGAGGTTATTGCAATGAACCCAAGTTATTCACAACTTTCCATCCCCCCCAAAAAAAGTTCAAAGATATTATAGTAAATTGTATCCTTTTAACTCTAATTTTAATTACTTTGGGCCTAAATGACAAGTAAAATGATTTTCATTAGTACCTTCTCATTGGTTTTACATTTGAGCTTGAAAATTATTTGGCTTCTACTTTTTATCTGCTTTCCTCCTTCCACTAACCCTAATTACAAAATTTCATTTTTGTGAAATTTGCATTATCTTACATATCTGTGCATTTCTCTTTAGTAAATGAGGAGTACTACTGATTTACACAAAAAGGAAGGAACACTTAATTGTGGAATAAAGACATCTATCTTGGGAAAGTTTCTAGAGAACCTAGTAACTGTATATTTTTTGTTGCTTGCTTGTTTGATTTTTGTTTTCATTTTCGAACCACACCAAAATGTACTCAAGACCTACTCTTACTCCACATCCAGAGATCACTTCTCGTGGTGCTCATGGGACCGCAGTGGCTCCAGGGATCAAACGTGGGTCAGCACATAAAAAACAAGAACCTTACCTGCTGTACTATCTTTCTGGACCAGTATTTAATATCTGTTTAGAGAAATACTTGTATTATTACTAGTTCCAATATCTGGTAATTTCAGTAATATATTAAAATTCAATAGAAGCATTTACTTTCTTCTGATTATAATTGAACTACAGTCTTCTAAATCATATATGAATTGAAATAGAAATGTACTTAATTTCTGTGTTTGGATTAACATAAGCATGTTGGAAAACGCAAAAACATTTATTGTCTTTTTCATTTTATATTCATGTATATATGTTTGTATATAACCATAGTGCTGATGTAATATTTAAATAATATAAATTTATATGTTATATCCTGTTGCTCATCGATTTGCTCAAGCGGGCATCAGTAATGTTTCCATCGTGAGACTTGTTACTTTTTTGGCATATCAAATAAGCCACAGGTAGCTTGCCAGGCCCTGCCATGCGGGCTAGATACTCTCCGTAGCTTGCCGGGCTCTCCAAGAGGGGCGGAAGAATCGAACTCGGGTCAGCTGTGTGCAAGGCAAATGCCCTACCACTGTGCTTTCTGATAATAAATATATTTTATCTAGCACAGTGGATAGGGTATTTACTGTGCATGCGGCCGACCCGAGTTCGATTCCTCCAACCCTCTCGGAGAGCCAGGCAAGCTACCAAGAGTATCTCGCCCGCATGGCAGGGCCTGGCAAGCTACCTGTGGCGCATTCAATATGCCAAAAACAGTAACAACAAGTCTTATAATGGAGATGTTACTGGTACCCGCTCGAGCAAATTGATGAGCAACAGGATGACAGTGACGGTGATACAGATGCTGACTTGTTTTATTGTTTGATAATAAAATTCTTCTTTAATTTTATCATATCCAAAATAGGCATTAGTTTGGATTGTTAAACCTATTATCTTTTAATTAAAATATGTGTCAAAAATACATGTACTTCTAAAAGATTAGCATTTAAACAAAGTACAAATTGTTAAATGTATGCTACAGATAACAATTTTCCTTAAAAATTACATAAAAGTTTATTCTGGTAAAAAATGTGAGTGATTTTGTATTTTTAAATGCAGAACAAATTCTCTGATTTCATATATTAATATTCCAAAACTGTTTTTGTTACATTAAGTTTGCTTTTCTTTAATAATTTATATCATTTCAAATACATGGAACAATATTATAAGTAGTATACACTATTACAACCAGAAAAGAGATGGAAGCTAGTTAAATTTATATTGTAAAACTCAACCCATTATCTAATATTACTATTTTTGGTAGTGTTAAAACAAAAGGATGCATCAAAGAGGCATGGGAAACTGTTTTGATTCTCTCTGTATTAATGGAGAAACATCCAAACATGAATTGCTTAATAAATTCTCAAGGTTAAATTCAAGCTGACTACTTCTACTTCTTAGTCTAAAACTGTTTTATCATGAGTATGTACCACATTTGGTATATAGCACTAGTTCTCTGAAACTAGCAAAACAAAACATGTACCAAAACAAACACACATTTAAAAAATATACTTCTTAAATTTCAAATTACAGTATTGTAGCTGTGAGCGGAATAAAAGATGGGGAAGCAGGAAGATGATAATTAAATACTACAAATTATTATTATAAAATAAATAAGTTCTAGAATCTAATGTGCATCATATTAACTATAATGAACATTATTATGTTGTATACTTGAAAGTTGCTATAAGAATAGAACTTTAATATTCTTGCCATAACAATAAATGGTAACAATGAGAGATCAGGGTGTGTTAGCAAACCACATTTCGGTAAACTTTCAGCAATACATATGTTTCTCAGATCATCACATTATATACCTTGGATTTATGCAATTTCATCTCAATTTAGCTGGAGAAAGCAACTACTCATGCTACATGTTCACTTTATCACTGTCACTGTCATCCCATTGCTCATCTATTTGTTCGAGCAAGTACCAGTAATGTCTCCATTGTGAGATGTGTTACTGTTTATGGCATATCCAATACGCAACGGGCAGCTTGCCAGGCTCTGCCATGTGGGCGAGATACTCTCGGTAGCTTATCGGGTTATCTGAGAGGTTTGGAGGAATCGAACCTGGGTCTTCCACGTGCAAGGCAAACGCCCTACCTGCTATACTATTGCTCCAGCCTACGCTATGTGTTAGACTGCCAAAGGGTTGGGTGGGAACAGAGCCTGCCATCAATATTTGCACTAACAGATTTAAATTAGTGTTTTGCTTAGGATATTCAAGCTTGTTATTCTGAGCTGGTTTTCGCCTACCCAATGATATGACAGAAGGAGGCAATAAAATCACACAAATTAATGCAATGATAGATTCGTATGAAGCAAATCTACTAGCACATGCTTTTATTTCTAAATGCAGTAAAGTCCATGTTTCCTTCTAAAATCAGCCCCCCTTATTAAAAACAGTTCTAGTGGCTATTTTGTCCTAAGAAATGGTCTTTTTAAACTACCTTATTACACAAAAAAGTTTCAAATCAATTGTTTCCTGCCTTTCCACTCGATTTTAAAATGCCTGCATGAGTAGATTTAGCTGAAGCAAAAATACAGTTAGCTGCCTTTGCTTATAGAGTTTTAAAGTGCCAAGGTCAATGTAGTATCTTTCAAGTGTTTTAAAGATTTTAAACTAGACTTCTTAGGAAGCAACCAATTTATTTTGTAAAGTAATGGAAACTTTGTGATTTAGTTATATGCTAAAACATTTCTACATTATTTTATTTTCATTTTTGATCTTTGAAGCAGCAAAGTAATGGAGAAATGAGTAGATTTAGGGGAGTGTTAGGTGGTTTTTCTACATGCTATTTGCATTTTCATTAAGGAAAAAGTAAAAAATGTAATAACATGGAACCAGGGAATAAAGCATTTTTATTAAAACCACTGCAGAGATAATTTTTAAAAGATAAAATAGTACCTTTGCAAAAGGGTCATTGAATATTCAAAACTTAGTGAGTTGTCAATGGTGAATATAGAGGTTAAGGAATGAATTGTGTATATGTTTTTTTTTATGTCCAGGTATTTGAGTGAAAGTAACAAACAAACACTACTAATACACACTCATAATTATAAGTGCTATTATACAACTTACCACAGTTGGTTATGAATTACTAATCAAAATTCATAGCTCTTAAAATTGAAGTAAACTCAACCTCAGATTTCCTCCCTATACCATGTGAGAATAACTAAACTTAGCATGACATATAGGCTTTTAAAACAGAAGAATGACTTTAATGTGAGTCAATTAGACTTGGAAACATTAGACATTCTTGCCTTTACCTCTGTTCTAAATTTCAAGATACAGATATATTTTATTGACGAAGACTCCCCAACTTTGTTTCTTATTTAAAAACAGTGAAAATGATGATATTGTTATCTCCTCAGATTGACCATAGATGGCTGATTTCCTGCTTTTCATTCTTAGTAAAACATTCATATCAGAACCTTGAATCTTCAGACAATTTACATTACCATTGAAATTTCAGTAGAAAAAGTCAATAGAAGTCAGAGACATGCTAATTGATAGTTAGAGAAAATTACGTATCTAACCCATAGAAAATACATTTTTTCAATGGTTGAGGGACTGTTCACCAATGAGTAGCAATAAATCAAGGTATAATAAGATTAAAAGAATAAAAATTACAAAATATATGTTCTCTGACCATGGTGCTATTGAATTGTAAATGGTTTTGGAAAAGATATCTGAAAAACATTCAAATATCAGAAATTCCAATATATCTCTAAATAAAACATATATTTGTAGAACAAATCCCAATAAATATTTATAAATATTTATATTTAAGTGATATTTATAAATGAATAATGAAAAAAACAAGGCATTTCAGAATTGAAGGCATCTGAATTATGCAATGCCTAGAGGGAAATGTATGCTGAAATACTTATATTAGAAAAGGAAACAAATACAAAAATTAATGATCTATGATGTACTTTTCAGATGTTATAAAATGAACAAATTAAAATGAAATTAAGAAATATTAGTGGAAATCAATTAAATGCAAAATAAATAGACAATAACTAAAATCAAGAGTCAAAATTTGGTTGTTTGACAAATTAGCAGTATCATTAAATTTCTAGGGAGACCGATCATAAAATTACACAATGCACCAGCATCATGACAAAACAGCTTTATTATACATGAAAATGATATTCAAGTTTTGTAACAACATTATGCCAATAAAGTGACACTTTAAGTGAATGGATATATTCTTTGAAATCACTACTTACCAAATGTGAAGAAAGATATAGAAAATATGACTAATCCACTATTGATTTATTTTCATTAAAGCATTGAGAAAGTTCTAGACATATAATAACATATGGAAATCTTCACATTTCTATAAACCAATTAAGTAAGATAGCGTGCCAAATCCTGCAAAGTGTTTGAAAAACTTGAGGTAATAGAAAAGTTTGCCAACTTGTTTTCTGAAGCCCATATAACCATTATACTATATAAAATGCAGGAATATTACAAGTTGAAAATTGCAGGTCAGTATTCCTCATGAGCATAACAAAATGTTAGTTAATTCTATGTAATTTATTAAAAAGAAACTTCTCAATATAAAATTCAGACAGCTAAAATGACATATAGTTACCACCATAACTAATAGGGAAGACTGAACATTTTCAAGGTTGGGAATAATAAATGGATGCCTCCTTTTAGTAATTCAATTCAACTTTGTATTCTTAGACTAGAGGTTAAGAGGTAGAACTCACCAGTCAATAAATATCAAAATTATTTGTAACCTTAAATTTCTATAGTGTACATGGGAATATTATTGATTTTACAAAATAACTGCCTTCTAGGATTATAAAAATGAATAATTTTACCTGTGTAACAAAAAAGAGATTTTCATGATTTCAGGAATCAATATTGATTGTAAACTAGTGTCAAGGTTAATACTTCCTATTATTATATATCTGAATGAATAAGCTGTTTTGAGATTAGCCGTGTATTCGAAAAATAAATTACAAAGGGCCTCAGTGGCGCTCTCTCACCGCCTGTGTTTGGTCCCCACCCCAGGGTGGCCAATGGTGATGGGAGGACGAAGGAGAAAATGAGGGCCAGGCTGGTTGGTAACAATTGCAGTTTATTCCAATCTCATCTCCATTCTCCTCTGATTCTCCTCCGGATCTTCCCCTTCCTCGATCCTCTCATCCTCCTCTTGGATTCTGTTCCTTCATATTTCTTCCTGCTTCTGCCTCCCGAGCCCACTCTTGCAGTCCTAGTTAAATCCCAAAGCATGAGGAATTGGGGAGATAATTACACGTAGGTGTGGTCATAAAATCAACAGAGGTAAAGTCCTTCCCTTGGGAGAAGATTCTTCTAAGACACATTCTAATTCAGTAAAACGGCCCTCCCAAGACTGAAATTCCATCTATGGGTGTGTTTCTCCTCTCCTTAGTCCAACAAACAAGCATTCATAATATTAATCATTTTGTATGGATACAGTAAGAGATTCATTAAGCTTAAAGGATTGCTTTCCTGGACCCATCTTGCTATAGATCTCTGACTACAGTGCTCAGGCCAGATAAGTCTTTCCTAACCCTAGCAGGGTACAAATCTCATCATTACTTTTTGGATAATGACAGTATTTGTCCATGTCCATGCTCTCAACTTATAGTTAAATATTGTGGCAATTTGGCCTGGCCCATTTTGATGCTGGGGTAGCTCACAGCTTGCCCTGGGTCCATCTAGTCCCTCGTCCGGATCCTGCTTTTGGAGTGCTAGGAACTAAGGGCAAATGAGGCTTAAGTTGAGAAAGCAGATGCCCAGGAGTGAATATACTTTGGAGTCAATTAACCCCCAAGTTACAAAAGCACACTATTAACTGTCTTTCTCTATGCATACAAAAAGGACATTGCTTTAAAGTAAACTATGCAAAAGACATAAGGAGAGGAAAAAGGGAAATAATTCACTCATGAATACAAGTCAAGCGTCCTCCTTACAAGTTAACAGAGTCTGATTAGGGGGAGAAGTTGATAGACCAGTTGTAGAAGAGAGCACAGAGAAGAGGTTATAGATAAGCACAGAGGAAGGGGAGTGACTCGGAAGCACTGTGATGGTGTAACCCAATAAACCTAAGCTCCCTGTGGCAAGGGAGAAAGGACAAACCAATGTTATCCTGCAATTAACTATCATAGTATATGAATAAATCAGGTTAAATTTTATGATCTCTGGGTGCCAAAATGGGTTAGTAGACCTCCCGGATCATAGTCTTTAAGGAGCAGAGGGGCCATGTCGTGCTCATCTGCTCCAGATCTTAAATGGGCAGCGAGCGTCCCGATGACACCCCCATCCCATAATCTCTTGTGCCCATTTTGGCACCCAGAGACTTAATAGAAATGCATCTAGATTGTGATCTGAGCTATGACCCCATGCCGCCTGGAGAGGGGCAAGGATTTTCTCTCCCAAAGCTTTCTTTCTACGGGGAAGATAGCAGCGGCAGCAGCAGCAGCGCCCACGTGATGTCTGCCATTCTCTAGAACTCACAACCCAGAGGTAAGAGCTTGTAGTGACGTGGCACGCAAGAGATCATGGGATGGGGGTGTTACCAGCATGCTCTCAGCCCAGATGAGATCCGGAGCAGTCGCGCACAACATTGCCCTTCTGCTCCTTAGATACTATGATCCGGGAGGTCTACTAACCCATTTTGGCACCCAGAGACTTAATAGAAATGCATCTAAACTGTAAACTGAGCTAAAACAACAGAAATCTAAAACCATGTGGCCGCGAGCTCCTATAATATTCATTCTCAGCAATGTAAAACAAACTATCAAATGATGCCTTTTCAGCAGATTTGATTGTTGGGGGAAAATTCCAAATAATAATAGTCAGTTCTCTGTTGAAATATTGAATGTATTCAAAGTACAGAGAGAATAAAATGAAGATCACTAGCCACTCAGGTGCGGAGGTGGGGGGTGTGAGAGGGGGGTATATTGGGGTTCTGGGTGGAGGAACAGGTGCACTGGTGAAGGGATGGGGGTTTGATAATTATATGACTGAGACTGAAACCTGAAAGCTTTATAACTTTTGTCATGGTGATTCAATAAAATAAAAATTTAAAAAAATTATGATCTCAATTAACCTTATTTAAAATTTCTACTTGAAATAAAATCATAATATAAAACATGTAAACATTTATAATTTGGGTAAAGTAATATTTTTACTATAGAGTTAATGAATCATAATTTAGAAAAATACTATATAATGTTATAGAATATTATAAGAACTAATGTTTTAATTATGTTACAGAAACAGAAAAAATGACCACTGATACTAAAACAGGGTTTTAAATTGAGTAAAATGGCATTAGTAGCACTCCTCTGCAAAGGAAGAAATAAACACCATACATAAAAGCAGTACTTTAAAATAAAATTTGAAGTATAATTTGAGCTATAAAATACTGTGTTAATGAATTGGGAAGGGTCAACTGTTTAATTTTATGAGTGTACTTTCACAATCTGATTACAGCCATTCCTTCATTTTCCCTTGAGCAATTAGTTATTGCGAAGCAACCATATGTCTTGCACTGGGCTTGGTAATGGAAACTGGAGATAGAATAGTGGATCAGCCATGAACTCTTTCTGATACAG
Organism: Sorex araneus; assembly: GCF_027595985.1. Classification (NCBI taxonomy): domain Eukaryota; kingdom Metazoa; phylum Chordata; class Mammalia; order Eulipotyphla; family Soricidae; genus Sorex; species Sorex araneus. Next base: position 169,512,131 of record NC_073303.1, on the reverse strand, counting down.
TATAAGACATGGGCAAATATATTGGTAATTTTAAAATAATACCTTGAAGGGACTGTTGCAGATATATGAACAGATGTTTCAGGGTACCTAGCACAGAGTTCAGTTATGACTTGACAACTCAGAATCAGTGTTTTTCCAAAGGATCTTTCTCACTTCCTTGCTTTCTAGTCAGGTTTACACGAAAAAAGTAGTTTTCTGTTTGAGGAGCGGAAGAAGGGAAGAATATTTCAGCCAGAGAAAAATATCCACAATTATGAAATGATACCTGACTTGCTGAAAGATATGAAAAAACTCTAGTCTTGAGAGCCTACAAGGTTATACCTTATAAAAAGTAGGTAGAGGGGACTGGGAGAAAAAATGACAAAGATAGGAAGCTTGAAACAGGAGCTGCAAGATTGCAAAGGGCCGTAGAGTCTAGGTTTAGGTGGCATGTCATTCTATAGACAAGCAACAGGGAAGAGCTATTTTAAAACCAGAATGCTACATGATGAATTGTTTTATGGAGACCCTCTCCTGGCAATTCATCAGATGGACATGACAAGTGAGAACTTGTAAAGGGGTGACCAGTCAGAATGCCAAAGGAGGATTTCAGATGAAAGATGAGGACGTGGCCTTACACAGTAATAATAGTGGCACTGAAATGTAGTGCTACGGTACCATTATGTATGCAGTTTTATATATAGCATTAGTTTTGCTACATAAATATTTACACAGTGTCTGTAACCCTTTTATAGTGTCTATAATATTCCTTTTTTATTTGGCTTCTCCAATTCTCCTCTTTTCCTTCTCTCCAACTGAACACATATGCTTTATGCTATAACACTGTTAAAATGCGGGACTGGAGTGATAGCACAGCAGGTAGGGCGTTTGCCTTGCACGTGGCCGACCCGGGTTCTATTCCCAGCATCCTATATGGTCCCCTGAGCACCGCCAGGAGTAATTTCTGAGTGCAAAGTCAGGAGCAACCCCTGTGCATCGCCAGGTGTGACCCAAAAAGCAAAAAAATAAAAAGACTGTTAAAATGCTTAGCACTTGATTAGTTATGTATGCATCTGATCAGTTTAAAAGTAAAGAATTTGTAGATGGAGTGCTGGAGCAATAATTCAAGAGGTAGAGCACTTGCCATGCATGAAACTATCCTCGGCACTCCATATGGTCCCCAGAGTGCAGAGCCAGATCACTCTGGCTGATCACTCACTGATCACTCCTCGGTGTGCCCCCAGATTATAACAATAAAAACCAAACAATAGCAAAGAAAGAACTCTAATAGAGATACTAGAATTTCTTTAGCACGTGCAGAAGCACTTCTTAATAGGAATGCGCAGTGTACCTTCTATTCTCTTACTGATTTTTGTGGAGAAAAAAATGATGAGAGTTATGGTTTTTCTCAGTAAAAATTATAATTTTGTAAAAACAGTAGGACATATGCAAAGATTGATACTTGCCTCTGATCCTGTTATCAATTGAGGAAAGGAATGAGATTAAAGGTTCAAATTTTTTATTTTTAAAATCCACAGTTCAATAATGCAGTTTTAAAAATAATATCCATATCTTAATTTTCTGGGATCTCCTTTACAAATTTTACAAAGTGTGGTGGTTGACAAAATATAGATATAAATACTGATCATGTTTCATGAAATTTCAACAACATGGTTCTATGCTCAGAATTTCAACATTTCCACGGTCTGTTCCTTTCAAATCCAAGCAGATTCTCAAGTAAACAAGAAGCATTGGTCTGCTATTTTCTGTGAACCACATTTAAGTCATGTAGACTTATTTATGTGCTAAGAAAATGTGTAATTCTTAGAGTTATATACAGCCCTCTAGGTATAGGTATGAAGGCTAAGAGAGAGAAGTGTATTCTCCCACTGAGGTTTATGACAGTCTACTGAAACCTCCTACCAGAGAGAATTGGTTGGTTTGTACAACCTGGTGACAACCTGTAGCCTTAGCATATATATCAGCTCAGTGAGAAACAAGAGGCGTCTTTTGCAACTGTGTTTTTTACCAGTTGACTATCCTGAGCATGGTAGCCACTATTTACTCAATCCAATTGTTAGAAAGATCCAGAGTGCCAAAAAATGAAGGAAGCATTTTTATTTATAGAACTAAATCACAAGGCTAGGTTAAGAGTAATTTCTTGGAAAAGACAAGCTAAGCATCAAAAACTTTAGTCTTTGATGTCGTTTTGGGGAGAGAAAAAGCCCACCTTTTCTGAGCCTTGATTTGACAATGAATCCTGTGCAAACTAAACAGTAGATAAGTTTCCTAGACTTGCCGAATCTCAGGTTCTATATCTATATTTAAGATGATCCATTCCTAATATCTTTAATAATTTCTGAGACTGTGAATTGTGACCATGAACAAAGATATGGAGATAATAAAAAATAAGTGTTCATGTGTACACACACATGCACAACACATGTGCACACACACATACACAGCACGAAGATGCTAAAAACTCATAACACAGTAGGAATCGCAATCATAACACTCTCATACGCTTCCCTCAGCCTCTACATATCTTAAACATGAGACTTGATACTTTAGAAGGGTCTTCATTGGTTGAGGTTATCGCTCACACTGCAAATAACACAGATCCAGCTCTACCTGGGGCTACAGACTTCCATCTTCAGGGAAAACTCTACAACATGTTCTTTTTTTTTTTCTGTCTCTTCCTTTTATAGCACAATAAAGGTACTATAAAAATGGGATAACTACCGGGAAACATGAAAGTATCTGTTTATTTACTTTAGAATTAAATCAGAGTTTGTAAAAGTGCATTAACACTCTATGACTGATTTATACTAGAATCACTAGGCACTGATATTACATCCAAGTGAAAATTTCACTGTGGCTTTTCAAACACCCCAGTTTCAAAGTCACAAATATGTATTAATACTAGAGAAGTCTGGTGTCCCTTACGTCCTAGAGACATCTCTGCATGGGAATTACTTGGGATATTGAAGATACAATTTGGCCAAATACAAACATAGAAAAAATGCTGAACAGGAGTATGATTATGGTCTCATTTGAAATATGAATGTAGGTTTTGGAATAACAGATAATGGTATTCTACAGGTAAATATTTCTGCTAATAAGGGTACAGATGATGGATTTAATGTGTAGACTTTATTTTTGGGTGATGATGATCAAGTTTCTTAATTCTTCTATGTCTAATATATATCACATTTTATCAATTATTAAAGCTTCATATGTAATAACAGTTAAGATGAATAAGCTTTTTATATAAGAACAAAATACAAAACATATCAAGATGTTAATTGTAATGGCATCAATTCAAAGCTCTTAACTAAAAAATGTGAAATAACTATTGGGAAACAAGTAAGTATCTGCTTATTTATTTTAGAGTTAAATTGAGTCTGTAAAGTGCATTTACACTCTGTGGCTGATTTATACTAGAATCACTAGGCACCGATATTACATCCAAGAAGTAAAAATTTCATTGTGTTTTTCAAACATTCCAGTTTCAAAGTCGCAGATATTTATTAATACTAGAGCAGCAGGTGTCTCTTATGTCCTAGAGACATCTCTGCAAAAATGTGGACTATACCTATACTTCTCCAAATTTGATTCATATCAAAGTACCTAAGGATTTTATTATAATGCAGATTCTGACTCAGGGGTTTTAAGGTAAAGTCTGAGAGAATAGAGATAAAATAAAATCCTTGGGGCAGAGCAGTGCTACTGGGTAGCTAAGACACTTTGAGGAGCAGGAGTATAGACTCCATTAGTTAACAGCACTAATGTAGTTACTTTCTTACTATATGAAACACCTTTGTGTTCATTCATGGGGCTTATACTGGCAAGTGAATATTTAAACAGATTATCTTTACTGGCAGAGAATCTTTGATATGTCAGTGTTATTGTACACTTGATGTATGAGCACTGTACAATCTAATGTTTAATATAAAAAAGGAATCATGTTGATATGGTTATCTTAACTATTAGAAGTGTGTAAAAAAAATAAATTAAAAAAAAAAGGGGGCTGGAGAGATAGCACAGCGGGTAGGGCGTTTGCCTTGCATGCGGCCGACCCGGGTTCAAATCCCAGCATCCCATATGGTCCCCTGAGCACGGCCAGGGGTAATTCCTGAGTGCAGAGCCAGGAGTAACCCCTGTGCATCGCCGGGTGTGACCCCCCCAAAAAAAAGCAAAACAAAACAAAACAAAACAAAAAATGTGTGTAAAATAGTAAGAATAGCAAATATTTAAGAAAACCGTTTATAATCTCTATCTGAATGTTATTTAAATGTAAATAAGCACAAGGCATTTTCTCTTAATACAGATGTCAATTCTTATACATTATGAAATGCAAATTCAGCTTTCACAATATGTGTGGAGACTTATAGATTAATTTTGTGTCAAGCTGTGCTATACGAAATGTTATAAATAACCTTAGATATCTTCACAGATAATAATTTATGTGTCTTTTAGATACATTATGTGGCTTATATAAATACATAAGCCTAAATATTACACCAGTGTAATCAATATCAACATCTGCACAAACACGGATGTCTTAAATCTATTCCACTTTAAAGAAGTATATTTTTATTAAAATAATTATGTTTAATAAGAAATTCAATATACTCTCATCAATATCAGTTAGGAAATACTTAGCTCTTTAGAAGATAGGATATGTATTTTTATTCTACTAGAAATATTTGAATATGAGAAATATTTTATTCTACTAGAAATATTATTCTACTAGAAAAACTTTGAAGAGAAATCTGCATCAAAAGCTACATAATTTATCTACATTTTAGTAAAAAAAGAATCTAAATCAAGAATTATATGAAGAATTAAATTAAGAAAATAATTTTCTTCAGCATTATAAATATTTAATAAATATGACTTAAGATTTAAAATTATATACAAATTTCAAAGGGTTTTCTTTGCTGCATCAAGCTAAGTTATAATAAATTGAGTTTACTTTAAAAACTCAAATATTGCAAATTATTTAGGTTGTTTATAAATTTATATGTTCACACATTGACTTTAAATTCTGTGATGATTTGAGGGCATGGAATACTTTGCTACAAAATTTAGACTGTAGTTAATAGCTCCCTCTACCGGTCAAACTCTTGATGCAACATTAGTAAAGTTAAGATAACCCAAAATCTTAAGTATAAAAGTGTCTAACTTTAGGCACCCATAAGAAAGCTATGTAATCAATTTGCACTAAATTATAAGAGTCTAAAAACAAAATTAAGGTGAATATAGTTATGCCCTGATTTTTATATTTCTATTATGATATAATTGTCTTCCCTATTTATTGTGCATTATTTGAGAGGATACTTGAATAAATAGTAATATTTATAGAAATATAATAGTAATCAATAACATCTACTTACTTTGAAAATACTTTATTTTGAGGTAATTATATGCAACTAAGCTAAGTAATGTCATACAATACCAGATATTTTTGTTAAAATGCAGATATTATTTAGATTTCTAACAACTAAATATTATTTATTGCAATTTATCTCTCTAGCATAATCATATAGCTTCTGATCTTTAGAAAGTCTCAGATTTCTACTTTATTATTAAGAAATTTAATCGTATCAAATGACTTGTTTAATATTTATAAAATTTAATACTGACATCTTTTTCTACATTTCTGAGTTGTTCACAAATGATTTTAAAGAAGAGATAACATTTCTTGTTTCCTAGTAAATAACCACATTTTAGACTATAGAAAATATATTATGAGATCCAAAAGTTACTCTCAAGATGTTTCATATTTTTTAACACATTTTCATGGGTTCTTTCCTCTTTTTTAATCTTTTTTGCCATAAAATCATAATGTTTAAGTAATTTTCAAAAAATTAGTACTGATATTTGTTCAAAAAAAAGTTTTTGTTCTATTCTCCAGTGACATTAATCAATTCATTTGTTTTGAAGGAAAACCAAAACACAAGCATATTAAGTTATTGTCTTACCAAAACTCATAATCATTACTTGGTAGATTGCCTCTTCAACATCACTAGAACTGTATCAGCTATGCTTTTTTAAGGTTAGTAGGACCAAATCTTGCTACACCTATCATCCTTCATCATCTATTCATAAAGAATATTTCAGTTCTAAAATTTAGATTTAAAATATTTCTATCTTTTTGGAACTAATCATGTTATTTTTAATTACACTATTAGTACATTATTATTTTAACATTGGCTATTTCTTTATCAAGTTAAATTCCAGAAGACATAATTTAAAGTTGAAGTGCATTTTCAAAACAGTGTTCTTGGAACATCATGGATTAGAGTTCCTTTGTTTTTGAGTCATTTTAAATATCAAAAAAAAGGCTGAGACTAGAGAGTATAGCATGTACTGGGCTTGTTTTCTATATGGCTGACCTGCTTTCAATCTCTAGAACCACATGGGTCCTCCTAGCTGCATCAGGGGTGATCCCTAAGCATAAAACCTAAAGTAAACCCCTAGCACAGTTGGGGTGGCTTCCAAACAAAAGCAAAATATGGAAAATAATAATCTTTTGACGAGCTGGAGAGATAGCACAGCTGGTAGGGCATTTGCCTTGCACGTAGCCAACCCGGGTTCATTCCTCCGTCCCTCTCGGAAAGCCCGGCAAGCTACTGAGAGTTTTTCGCCTGCACAGCAGAGCGTGGCAAGCTACCCATGGCATATTCGATATGCCAAAAACTGTAACAAGTTTCAATGGGGATGGTACTGGTGTCCGCTCGAGCAAACTGATGAGCAACAGGATGACAGTAATACAGAATAATCTTTTGAAAATTCACCATGGAAACTTTCACTGGCTATATTTTATTTACTACATAGAAAAACATTACTGGTGTACGTAATGAGTAAAAGTCAAAAGAGAGAAATGAAATTATAATTCCCAAAATTCATAATACTTTCTCATTTTAAGATCACCTGAACAAGTAAGATATTTTAAAAGCCTATTTCTATACATAGATTATAATTCTATTTAAAATTATAATGACCTATGTGCTCATCTCAATGTAAAATAATTAACATAAACTGTTTGAAAAGTAAAGAAAAAGTATTATGCAAATGAATGAGTTTCTAGAATTAGAACTTTCAGGGCATGTGGCTAGTGGTATGAAAAAGTTTAACTGATAACGAACACTTAACAAGAAAAATGAACAGTCTTAACTTTTCTGGAGGATTTTTTGATGAAGAGCAAGCTCAATAGCCAAAAATAGCCTTTAATTTTTAATTACATGTAAGCTAAAAAACGTGTAGTTTAAAGACACCATAGGGCATGATTTAATAGCCCATTAATACTTGTCGAAATATTGTGCTTTCAGTTTAGCATACATTAATAGGAGTACAAAAATACCTATTGAATGTATATAATTTAATTGAGTCAAGTTGATAATTTAAAAATAGTCTAGAGTTCACTTAATGCAAACTTTGGACAATGAATAACACTATTCCATTTTAAGCACATTATTATCTAGACATGTGAATAAAAATGCAAACACCTTTAATAACCGGTTCTGTAATATTTTTTAATTTACAACTTGCCAATTTATTAGTAAAGATATATAACCTAAAGAGAGTCACGTATATGTTACATAAGAAGTTTTCTTTATAAACTTTACCTATTTGTTTTCCTTTGTTTCTAAATAATAATGTTAGTGATTTCAAAATATATGCAACAATTGCTCATATGACATTACCAAAACTATTTGGGTTTTCTAACTGCCTCTTAAATTTTATTAGATAATGAATTTTGTACAAAAAGGGTATAAATAAGTACTTTCCATGCAGTTAATAACAATTGAAATATTGGGGGGAAAGTAGATTCTCCATTACTCATATAAATCTCATAAATGTGTATATTTTATGTTGCGTTCTTATGTTCAAATATATTTTAAGCTATACTAATAATAAAAATAACAATATTGAAAATAGCCTATTGGTCAAGCTCATAAGATTTTGTAAAAGTTATGTAAAATGTGGGCTTTTGGGACAAGGCTGCAGAAATTGATAATTAATTAAAAAGATATTGTTGTGGGATTATTAAAGAGATTCATGAGTTCATTTAATTAAAAATGAGACTCTAGACACCTACTCCCCTCCCCAAAGCATTTACTTTTACCCAGTCTGTGTTCCTCTTCTCTACATGCTAAAGCTACTACTGCTTTATAGAAAAAAATTTTCTTATAAGAATAAATGCTATAAAATTCTTCATCTAAATAAAGTAATGAACAGGTGCATGATAATGAGGAAGAAGGAACTGAATTATATTTGGATTTGAATTGCTTCCACTTTTCTATTTACTAATTTCACATAAATACAAATAAGATATTTAGCCTTTAGCCTTTTAGTTTCAAAGACAGTAAAGATAAATCTTTTTCCTGCTGTGAACATTTTCAGAAGAATTTATATAGAGTTTTCAAGACAGTTATAGCCAACAACTCTAAAGATTTTCTTCTCAAATAATATGGGGTGGTTTTGCAAGCTAATCATTTGACAGAGATTATAGTTTTACTATAGGAAATGGGTTTTTAGACCTAAATTGTCAATGTCACACTGTATCTTTACTTATTACTCTGTTTATAGATTTTGCAAAAGCCCCTGGATGTAGAAATTTCAAAACGAATGATAATGGTTTTACAATGAGGGGATGGACTTACAAGAGATTCTTTAGAAGATTAAATAGACCCATGAATTCAGTTTACTGAATTGATTTTATCCTTAAATAATTGTTGCTGACTATAACTTATAGTGCAAACAAGTGTTGAAATCTCCTAGACTTTTGTTGTTCTGTACGCATTTTTATATCTGCAGAGAATGACTACAAACAAAATGTCAAATTATAAATTAGTATGTGCCACTGAATATATAAAGTAACGGTAATCCTGATTTAAGAGCATTGGTAATAAAGATCTATTTTTTAATCAATTTATATCATTTAACATATATTTCTGCCTCTAAAATATAAGTAAATCTTTTTAGCATGTTCTTTCTTCAAATATATTCAATTCATGTTTGCAAAATGTCATTATTAGAATCATTATGATTTATAAGCAAATGTTTACCATTTTCAGAAGTTTTTAATTACCGAAGGAAACTGTCATACACTACACAAAGCTTGCCTTATACATATGTGAAAAAGATTTATGTTGCACTGAACAAATCACAAACAATAAAAAGCAAAGTGTAACGTAACATTTTAAGCCATTAACAAAGGAGAAAATCTATTTGACTTTGGGGCACATAATCATGATTTTGTTCATTTGTGGGCCACCTATGTCAGTGCTAAGGGCTTACTCCTAACTCTGTGCTCAGGAATTCCTCTTGGCAAGCTTGTAGTACAGGGGATTGAACCTAGGTAAAATATATGCAAAAAAGCACCTTACCTGGTCTGGTATCTTAGACCCCAAAGATGGCACTTTAAGCATTACTACAAAGGCATTATCCAGGAAAAAAATACCTGAATATAATAAATAGTTTTATAAATAATTAGCTGAATATAATGAACTTTATGATAAACTGAACATATTTACATCTAAAATTTCTGTTCTGAAAAGGACATTGTCAAGGCAGTAGCCAGATATTATCTGGAAGAAAATATTTGCAAAATGTTATTGTCAGCCAGGGATGTGATTTAAATGGTGCAACACACATTTTGCATGCACTAGGCCTTGGTTGATCCATTGGCATCTCATGGTTTCCTTGAAAATCGTCAAGTGTCAGAGAAGGAAAGAAATCAAAGGCGAAAGAAGAGAACAGAAACTAATGGGTGAACAGTTATCAGGGCCTCAGTTGTACTGATGATATGGTGAGTGGTATAACCATCTGTCCAAAGCACAAACTCAACAACACTGAAACCATGAGATTTAAGCTGCAAACACTGGAACTTTGCAATGTTCCTGTCAAGTTGACAGGAAGGGGATGGCGTGGGCTTGCGGGTGGAAAGAGAATATGGAAGCCTGGTGGAGACTAGTTGATACTGGTGGTAGGATTGTGTTGAAATATTATATGTCGAAAAGTCAATTACAAACAACTTTGTAACTCACAACTGTTTAGTAAAAAAATTGTGAGGTGTGACGTTGTTCACCAAGCATCACAAAGAATTTTTTGACCCCCAAGAACTCTGATTTTATATATGAAAAGAACTCTTAAAATTCAACAATAAGGGGAAAATTGCAATTTAGCAATGGGATAAATACCTGCACAGATAATTTAGCAAAAATGTTAAATATCTGGATAGATATTTAGCATTCTCTATATATTCAGACAAATGCAAATATCTTTTATAATAACCAAAATTTGGAACATTGAAAATGCTAAGTTTTGATGAGTATGTGGAACTTCAGAAACTTTCTAATTATATGTGGAAGTTAAAAATAGTAAACTAATATTCAAACATTTAAATATTTGTTGCAAAATTAACTACATTTTCAAACCATGAAATTTAACATTTAGACTCCTTGGTATTTCTCCAAAAGGATGGATATGTTATGTATACACTAATACCTGCTTATTGTAGTTACAGATGATTTATTAGCAATTCTCAAATCTTGGAAGCAACAAGAGTATCTGTTAGTAGGGAAATGGATCGATAAATTTAGTATGTGATTATAACATGATATAATCTATTTAATTAAAATGAATGAATCAAGAAGACATGTAAGGCAAGAATCTAAATGTACATGCCTAAGTAAAATGAAAATCTGACATGAAGAGACTACATATGTAGAACTTCATCCGAATGACATCCTGCAAAAGGTAATAAAAATATAGGTATTGGGGCTGGAGCCATAGCACAGCAGGTAGGGCACATGCCTTGCACATGGCTGACCTGAGTTTGATTCCCAGCATCCAATATTGTCCCCTGAGCACTGCCAGGAATAATTCCTGAGGGCATGAGCCAAGAGTAATACCTCTGCATCACTGGGTGTGACTCAAAAAGAAAAAAAATATATCAGTATTTATCAAGAAATACGGGACCAATATAGCAGAATAAAAGAATAAATTCAGGGATACATAGACACTATAAGAAAACTATCATGCTTCCAAAAACTAATGAATAGTCTATAATCAGCGAACAGACTAGCTTACAAAAAGTAACTTTAAAGGTACTTATTAAAAGTAGTTACAAAATTCAAATACTATATTATAATAAATATATAAAATTATAAAATATCACAATTCTAAATTTCTGAGATATCTACTTCTATGTTATTTGGGATATGTATAAGATATTTATTCACCTCCTTAAACTAATAGAAATCTTATATAATAAAATTTTATAAATAAACAGAACATACAATAAAATCTTTTTATAAAGGTAAATTTTCAATATTGACAACAAAAGCTAATTATTAATTGAATAATCACTGTCATTATCTAGAGTGATAGAGCCAGTTTTGAAAAGGGAAGGTATAATAGCCTTATCTAATCCTTATTTTTGAACAATTTTTCTTAATAATAGTCAGTTTCTAGATTTCTTCCTCTGCATTAGAAGATACCATAAGTGATTATCCAGAGCTACTGTAGAGCCAGCTTTTTCATATTCTGATTCTGTAGTTTTCCCCTGCTTCCTCATGACGCTGGATGTCACTTCCCAACCTTTCTTATAAAAATTAATTCCACATGATTAGGAAACTCATCACCATTTTGCATTAGCTGAAGCATGCCTGGAAACAACAACTAAGAAAATATATATTACCTGTTAAAATCACTAGTCCGTGTCAGTGTGAAAGGAATATTCACTCAGCAGAATTCTCTCCTTGGAATACTTAAAAGACAATGTGGGTGTATGCAATTTTACACTAAAGGCAGTAGTCTCTTCTCCTTAGATTTACATATAAGGTGGTGGCTGAATGAAGGATTTTTTTTTTCCAAATGAAAAAAATTACATTCCATGGTGTTATACTGCATAGATTAGCTTTACTTAAAAAAAGAAAAAAGGTATTTAGCTGGCTGATTTTCTGCAGTTTTTAAATCCCTTTGTTTGGAAATCAAATGACTAGAAAATCATAAATGTGTCATCTATATCTACATATAGATATAGATATATTTATTAAAGGCCAGGAACATGGTTCAAGTGGTAGAAAACATTTTGTCTTCCATGTACTAAGCCCAAGTTATGATTTCTGGAAACATGGTTCGCTGAGCAGTGCTAGGCAAGTACCAATGGGATACACACACACACACACACACTTACACACACACACATATACACACACAAGTATGTATGCACAGTATAAAACATGGATTGTCTGATATTTTAAAGTTTCTTAAAATTTTGTAGATAAAACTTTATCTACAAATAGATAGTAGACAGGGAAAGAGGCTTTTAGAAGATTTGTAACACAGCACTGGCTAATTTACAGAATGAAGACATACAAATTAGATATGCTTTTAAATTAAGATGAAAACATTTTTTTTCCTTGAGTTTGCCTTTAAAAATGAACAAGCATCAGAAATTTATGAAAATTAATTTATAAAGCCGATCCTTCTCTAATGGTGATTAACAACACTAACATAGATTTCCTTTATTATTTTTTTTACCATTTATAATTTTATTTTGTAAACTATGATTATAAAAGAAACATTTTAAGAGACATTTATTATATCTCAGGAATAAACTCAAATGCCATGTTAAGAGAGATACTGATTTAGGACTGCTGAATAACCGTAGGGAAGAAAAAATAGCTATTTTGACTCTGTGAATTTAATAGTCTGAATAAAACTTTCAACTTAGCTATTTATAACCCTAAAGACTTCAAGAATGTTTTTGCAGAATGGCAAGTGTTTTACATTTTTCTTGCATGTGTAATTTAGATATTCAATAGGGTGTTTGCATATTAAACACTTGTTTGGGTGGAAGCATTCACTAATAGTTTTTAAAGTAACTTAATAAATATAAATCCATTTGGTAAATTCTAGTAATATGTAAGAGCTGATGGTCTGAGGCAAGTATGAATATTTTATTTTATAGAGAGTTGAACTGATTAGAGAACATTGAAATAAATCTATTTCTTTATAAGACTTTTTCCAATGTAAAAACATTTCTGAATATTTATTTTCATTATACTTATGGCACAAAATATATCCACACATTGACCAAGTTCATTGAGGTTTCATAGAGTTCAAGATGCCACTCTGTCTAACGTTCATTGATTTAAAAAAGGACTTTGATTCAGTTCAGATTGAAGTAGTTATTGAAGCTCTAGCCAAACAGTGCATTCAAACTCAGTACATCAATATCCTCTGCGAGCTGTATTACAGATTCACCACCAGGATCTCACCATTCTACAAGGAAGAAATCATCCACGTAAAGAGAAGGGTTCAGCAGGGCGACACCAAAACTCTTCAGAACCACCCTCAAGAACGTGATGTGACTGGAATGGGAAGGAATGGGAATAAAGAGAGACGATCAGCAACTACACCACCTCCGCTTCGCTGATGACATCATTCTAATAACACCAAACATTAGCCAAGCGGCACAAATGCTGGTCGACTTTAGCCATGAGTGTGGAAAGTTCATACTGCAGCTGAATCTCTCGAAGATAATGATCATGAGAAACAGATTAGCTCCTGATGTTCCACTTGCTCTGAACGGAATGAACATCTCCGAATGCAACAATTATGTGTACCTAGGTTGAGAACTCAATATGAAGAAGGACATGGCACCTGATCTGCTCAGGAGGAAGAGAGCAGGTGAAATGCCTTCAAGAGCATCGAAGAAGTGGTTAAGAGGATGAAGAGACTCTGGCTTCAGGCACATCTTTTAGACTCCACCATTCTTCCTGCACTAACATATGCCTCAGAAACCTGGACCCTATGAAAACAGGATGAGAACACTATTCAGGTATCCCAAAGAGAAATCAAAAAAGCTATGGTTGGAGCATCACATTTCACTCAAGTGAGAGAAGGAATCAGGAGTTCAAACCTCTGTTAACACTGGAGAATCAGAGACACTGTCTTGTTTGTGAAGGTGTCAAAAATCAGATGGGCCAGCCACATTATGCAATTTGGAGATGACCACTGGACTAGAGCTGTTACCTACTGGATTCCACAGGCCATCCAAAGAACGCCTGGGCACCCACCTATGAGATGGTCAGACTTTTTCGTTAAGACCCTGAATGAACAGTTTAAGGCTCTTCATGTTCCTGGAGCTAGTAGATGCCATTGGACTACACTACCACAGGACAAGGATGAATGGAGATGTTACTGGTGCCTGCTCAAGCAAATCGATGAGCAATAGGATGACAAGTGATACAAGTAATAGCACAAATAATTATAGGTAAAACTGAAATAGAACAAAGGTCATTATTTTAATACATTTACACAGAAGAATACCTCAGTACTCTTTTGGTTTACAGAAAATAAAGTGTCCAGTAATTTATAAGACATAATAATTATACTAGCCACATGCCATTCTTTTATTTGGAGTTGATTTACATCTAGAAAGGCTACATATAACTGGGATAAACATTACTTGTTCATTTAGAAATTTTGATGAATCAATCAGATTGTCCCCTTATTGTGCACTTGTCACATTCTTTTCATTCGCTGAGCAACTATTGGTTCATTCAAAATAGTTTTACATATGCAAAGTTGCTATATCTTATATAGAATACTTGCTTTTGCTGATTTGAGTTCGCTTGATTTCAACTGTTTACAATGTAAGGCAGATAAAATAATTAGGCCAGCAGTTTCCCTTCCCCTGATCTTTCTTTAATGTTTTTCTAAGCAGTTCAGCTTTAAAGAATAGTGTTCTTTAAATGGCACTAGAGGATATTATTTCACTGTATCACTGTCATCCTGTTGTTCATTGATTTACTCGAGCTGTATACCAGTAACGTCTCAATTACACTCAACCCTGAGATTTTAGCAGTCTCTCCTTACTTGTCTTAGAGGATATTATTTAACCCATTTTATTGACCAAGTACAAAATATTAATGTTGCTTGCTTTAGAGTTTTGTGTATAAATCACAGATTATATTTTCTTTAAAAAGAGAATAAAAATCTAATATAATTTAGGATATGGCATGGAGTCTGGTGGCATGGTTATGGGGGCCTCATTTTATGTTCCACACCAGTCTGTTTCCACTAGGAGTGCCCCAGATGGGGGTGGGTGAGAGTCCTCCCTGCCCCAAGGGACCCAATCCCAGAAGCTGACCTCCACTACCCAACTGTTGCCATGCTCCAGGCCACATTGCACATGCTCGGGCCAAGGCTCATGCATGGGTGAACATATTCCTGAACTGCGAGGCTACTTCTCAGCCAAGCAACACATCATCATAAAAGAAAAAATATATATACATATATATATGTGTGTATATATGTACACACACATATATATGTATATATTTATATATATAAATATATACATATATATTTGCCTCTCGGATAAACTGGCAAGCTACTGAGAGTATCCAGCATGCACAGCAGAGCCTGACAAGCTCCCAGTGGCATATTTGATATGCCAAAAACTGTAACAATAACAGATCTCATTCCTCTGACCCTGAAAGAGCCTCTAATCCTTGGGAAAGACGAGTAAGGAGTGGCTGCTAAAAATCTCAGGGCTGGCTTTTGGAAAACAATATGGATGATTCTCAAAAAATTAGAAATTGAGCTTCCATTTGACCCAGCAATACCACTCCTGGGAATATATCCCAGAGAGGCAAAAAGGTACAGTAGAAATGATATCTGCATTTCTATGTTCATTGCAGCACATGTTACAATAGCCACAATCTGGAAAAAAAACGGAGTGCCCAAAAACAGATGACTGGTTAAAGAAACTTTGGTACATGTACACAATGGAATACTATGCAGCTGTTAGAAAACATGAAGTCATGAAATTTGCATATAAGTGGATCAACATGGAAAGTATCATGTTGAGTGAAATGAGTCAGAGAGAAAGAGACAGATGTAGAAAGATTGCACTCAAAGTAGCAGAGAGGTACAAGCTTGCAATGATGCAACTTCTGGCAGAAATTTCTCTGGACTTACTTACTAAAATACTAACATACAGAAATCCAAGACCTCATATCTCTTCATTATCAGCAATGGAAAACAAATTATCAAATGCTTCCTTTTCATCAGGTCAGACTTTGGGGGGAGAAACTCCAAACAATAACAGTGAAATTTTTGTTGAAATATTGAATGCAGTGAAAGTAAAGAGAAAGTAAAGTGAAATTTATCAGCTACACAGGCTGGTGGGGGGCTTTAGGAGTGAGGGGTTGGGGACAGGTATACTGTGATTCTTGGTGGTGGAATATGTGCACTGGTGAAGGGATGGGTGCTCAAGTATTGTATAACTGAGACTTAAACCTGAAAGCTTTGTAACTTTCCACATGGTGATTCGATAAAAAAATAAATAAATAAATAAATAAAATTAAAATTAAATTAAATAAAATCTCAGGGCTGTGATTAATAGGAGGGCTGGGATGAATGGAGACCTTACTGGCGCCCACTTGAGCAAATTGATGAACAATGGGATGAAATTGATACAGTGAATTTAGGATATTATGTTTAAGGATACTTACCCACATAGATATTTACTTAGCTCTCCCAAAACTTGCATGACAGAAAAGTTCTCTTATGAATAATTTCCATTGGAATGAAAAACTGAATACAGGAATAGGGGTACTGATAGAAGAGTGGTACAAATAACTACCAAATACACAAGTACAATCAAAATAGCAACAAAATTCAAAAGTAGACTCTGGGAATGTCTACCTTAAAAATAATCTTAGTCATATTCTTTATCATTTAAATTTAAAATGATCTTAGTCACATATTTTGCACTGAAAAGCTATTTTAGCTATGTGAACTCAGCTTTTTCAGTGGTAAGTGAAGATAATAATATTATTACAATTGTTTTGAGGAAAAAAATTAATAGAAGAAGCTCAGAAAAATGTCTGAAGAATAACAATTTAGTAATTTTATAATTATCTTAAAAATTCTATTATTTTTGTTTTTTACTTTTTTAATATTGAAATACAATAGCACAGCAGGCAGTGCATTTGCCTTGCATGCAGCTGACCCAGTTTCGATTCCTCCATTCCTCTTGGAGAGCTTCGCAAGCTACCAAGAATATCCTGCTTGCACAGCAGGGCCTGGCAACCTACCTGTAGTGTATTTGATAAGCCAAAAACAGTAACAAGTGAGCGCGGAGAAGCCCCCTCCCCGCCCCCTGCCCGCCGCGGCTCGGGGCTTCTCCTGAAGCCCCTGCCTGGCACCTTTCCGCCGCCGCCGTTGGATCCTGACCAATCTCCATCCTGCAGGTAAACAGGCAATCCCTTGGAGAGCCTGCCTCAGCGCCGAGAAGCCCCCTCCCCGCCCCCTGCCCGCCGCGGCTCGGGGCTTCTCCTGAAGCCCCTGCCTGGCACCTTTCCGCCGCCGCAATCGGATCCTGACCAATCCCCACTCTGCTGCTTAGGGGCGTGTCCTCATCTCAGGGGGCGTGGCCTTAAAAGTGGGCGTGGCCTCTTTCCGGAGCAGTGGCCGCTAACCCGGCCGCAGTTATTTTTTTTTACCATTCCATGCCTTCTCCTTTGGCCACAATTGATAGAATTCATTCCTTCAAAGAACTCCCTGAGGCCCTCCCTTTCCCCCACTTCCCGCTGCCGTCTGCGTCTCCCGAGTTTCTGAAGTCACTCCCTGCTCGCCCCGCGCACCCCGTCTCCCGAACCGGCTTGTAACTGCGCATGTCCCCCCCATCAACAGGAAGACACTGGGGTCGTGGCCTGTGTCTTAGTGGGCGTGGTCTAAAGTGGGCGTGGCCTCCTCTCAGAGCGGCCAACGCTAACGCGGCCACAGTTATTCTTTGCTACCTCAGCTCAATCCGTACTGTGTATTCCTTTGAAAACTCACTTTTGCGATCTCAAACATTTACGCAAAATAGCCATTAGCTTAGGCTGACAGTATAAAAGCTATCAGTGAATAAGGGAAGTTTAGCACAATCGGAGCCCCTTCTTCCCACAAAAAGGAAGAGGAATAAATATCTACAAGGTTCCAACTCTGCACTTCCGTCACAATATGAAGAAACAGCGAAAATCCCCTCCACCAAGAGAGGGAGAAGAAAAGATACTAGAAACCTCAAAAGAGTCTCCCAACATCTACGACCTCTCAGATAAACAATTCAGAGAGGAAATATGGAGGAGAGTCGACCTACTCCAAGCAACTATGGAACAGACATCCAATAAATTAAGGGAGGAGATGAATCAAGCGCTGGAACGGTCTACCAAGAAAATACAGGAAGAAATGAGAGCAGAAATGAGAGCAGAAATTTCAAACCTTCGAACGGAAGTCTCACAAATAAAGCAATCGGTAGATGAAATAAAAATCTCACTAGATGCCCTAAACAGCAGAATGACTACAGCCGAAGACAGAATCAGCGAGCTTGAGGATGAGCTGCAGAAAGCTTACAGACAGCAACAAATAATGGACAAAGACCTCAAAATGGCTATAGAGTGAATCAGAGCCCTGGGGGATGACTTCAAGAGGAACAACATAAGAATCATTGGAGTACCAGAACCACAGGGAAGTAACCCCAATGAAAAAAACATAGTCAAAGACATCATCACTAAGAAATTCCCAGAGCTGGAGAAGGCAGGCGTCCAGATACAAGAAGTCCGAAGAGTGCCAGCAAAAAGAGACCCAAATAAAAAGACTCCAAGGCATATCATAGTCAGAATGGCGGATGCTGTAGATAGAGACACAATTCTACAAGTAGCAAGGTCAAAGAGGGAAATCACATACAAAGGAGCACCCCTCAGATTTACGGCCGATCTGTCAGAAGAAACCCTCCGAGCCCGAAGACAATGGTGGGACATAGTGAAAAAACTCAACGAAATGAATGCCTCACCAAGAATACTTTATCCGGCTAAACTCTCACTCAAACTCGAAGGAACCATACACTACTTCTCGGATAAACAACAGCTCAGGTCCTTCATAGACTCAAAACCAATCTTGAAAGAAGGTCTAAAGGGGCTACTGTAAGAGAAGGAGGAGCCCCATAAGAACAACAAATCCCACAGAAAGATGACACAAAACCACATCACAATAATCTCTCTCAATGTCAATGGCCTAAATGCACCTATCAAGAGACACAGAGTGGCTAAATGGATCCGGAAATTAAACCCAACATTCTGTTGCCTGCAAGAAACACACCTGAACAAACAGAGTAAACATAGACTCAAAGTCAAAGGATGGAAAACAATCCTCCAAGCAAACAACCCCCTTAAAAAAGCTGGAGTGGCCATCCTGGTATCCGACAACATAGATTTCAGGATGAAAAAGATCAAAAGGGGCAGCGAAGGTCATTTTCTGTTTATCAAGGGATATGTACAACAGGAAGAAATCACACTCTTAAACGTATATGCTCCTAACAAACGACCGGCTAAATATTTAAAACGACTCCTAACAGACTTCAAAGAGGACATCACTAACAGCACAATTGTAGTCGGAGACTTCAATACGGCCTTATCACCTCTAGATAGATCCACAAGAACAAAACTCAACAAGGAAACACTGACCCTGAATGAAGAAATTGAAGAGAGAGGCCTAATAGACCTATACAGGGCCTTACACCCCAAAAAGAAAGAATACACATTCTTTTCCAGTGCACATGGAACATTTTCAAAAATAGACCATGTACTGGGCCCCAGAACATACCTCAATCGAATCGGAAAAATAGAAATTGTATCAACCATCTTTTCAGACCACGATGCGCTGAAGATAGAAGCTAACCACCCACAAATACGGAAAATCAAATCAAACACCTGGAAATTAAACAATTCCATGTTGAACAATGAGTGGGTCAAGAAGGAAATCAAGGAAGAAATCAAAAGATACTTAGAAACAAATGAGAATGAAGACACGAGCTACCAAAACCTATGGGACGCAGCTAAAGCCGTGTTAAGGGGAAAATTTATAGCTCTCCCCAAGCATTCCTCAGGAAGGAAGAAAGGACCCACATAGATAGCTTCACTTCACGACTCAAGACCCTAGAAAAGGACCAGAGAAAGGACCCCAAACCAGACCGAAGGAAAGAAATAATAAAAATTAGAGCAGAAATTAATGACATCGAAACCAAAAAAACAATCCGAAAGATCAATGAAACAAAGAGTTGGTTCTTTGAGAAAATAAATAAGATTGATAAACCGCTAGCAAGTCTCACAAAGAAAGAAAGAGAGAAAACTCTAATAAATCGAATCAGAAATGAAAAGGGGGACATCATAACAGAAACCAGTGAGATTCAAAAGATCATTAGAGACTACTTTGAAAGTCTTTACGCCACAAAAAAGGAGAACCTAAAAGAAATGGATGGATTCCTTGATTCCTGCAATCTCCCAAGACTGAAGAAAGAAGACCTGGAATACCTGAATAGACCCATCAATGTTAAGGAAATTGAAACGGTAATCAAAAACCTCCCCAAAAACAAAAGCCCAGGCCCAGATGGTTTCACTGGCGAATTCTTCCAAACATTTAAAGAAGACCTATTGCCTGTTTTCCTCAAACTTTTCCAGGAAATTGAAAAAACAGGAACTCTCCCAAACAGTTTCTATGAAGCACATATCTCCCTAATACCAAAAGCAAACAAAGACACCACTAAGAAAGAAAATTACAGACCAATTTCCCTGATGAACACCGATGCGAAGATCCTCAACAAAATACTAGCAAATAGGATCCAACAACTCATCAAAAAGATCATACATCACGACCAAGTGGGATTCATCCCAGGGATGCAAGGATGGTTTAACATTCGGAAATCAATCAACATAATCCAGCATATCAACAAAAGTAAAGATAAAAACCATATGATCATATCAATAGATGCAGAGAAAGCATTTGACAAGATCCAACATCCTTTCATGATGAAAACCGTCGCCAAAAAGGGGGTTGGAGGAACTTTCCTCAAGATAGTCGAAGCCATCTATCACAAGCCTACGGCAAGCATTATCCTCAACGGGGAAAAACTAAGGGCCTTTCCTCTGAGATCAGGCACAAGACAAGGATGCCCACTCTCACCACTCCTCTTCAATATAGTACTGGAAGTACTTGCAATAGCTATTAGACAAGAAAAAGAGATTAAGGGCATCCAGATAGGAAGGGAAGAAATCAAACTCTCACTATTTGCAGACAACATGATACTATATCTAGAGAAGCCTAAAACCTCTACTAAGAAACTCTTAGAAACAATAGACTTATACAGTAAAGTTGCAGGCTACAAAATCAATACCCAAAAATCCATGGCCTTCATATATGCTAACAATGAGGCAGAGGAAAGGGACATGAAAAAAGCAATCCCATTCACAATCGTGCCCCAGAAAATCAGGTACCTCGGAATCAGCTTAACCAAGGAAGTAAAAGACCTTTACAAAGAAAACTACATAACGCTACTCCATGAAATCAAAGAGGACATGAGGAAATGGAAACATATACCCTGCTCGTGGATAGGGAGAATCAATGTTGTCAAAATGGCAATACTCCCTAAAGCATTATACAGATTCAATGCGATCCCTATAAATATACCCATGACATTCTTCAAAGAAATGGATCAAGCAATCCTAAAATTCATATGGAATAACAAACGTCCAAGGATAGCTAAAACAATTCTTGGGAAAAAGATGATGGGAGGCATCACCATCCCCAACCTCAAACTTTACTACAAAGCAGTAACAATTAAAACAGCATGGTACTGGAACAAAGGCAGAGCCGTAGACCAATGGAACAGGGTGGAATATCCCTACACACAACCCCAAATGTATGACCATCTAATCTTTGATAAGGGAGCAAGAGATGTGAAGTGGAGCAAGGAAAGCCTCTTTAACAAATGGTGCTGGCACAACTGGACAACCACATGCAAAAAAATGGGTTTAGACCTTGACCTGACACCATGCACAAAAGTCAGATCAAAATGGATTAAAGACCTCAATATTAGACCACAAACCATAAGGTACATTGAAGACAAGGTCGGCGAAACCCTCCACGATATTGAAGATAAAGGTATCTTCAAAGGTGACACGGAACTAAGCAATCTAGTAAAAACAGAGATCAACAAATGGGACTACATTAAACTAAAAAGCTTCTGCACCGCAAGAGATACAGTGACCAGAATACAAAGACTATCCACAGAATGGGAAAGGATATTTACACAATACCCATCAGATAAGGGGTTGATATCAATGGTATGTAAAGCACTGGTTGAGCTCTACAAGAAGAAAACATCCAACCCCATCAAAAAATGGGGCAAAGAAATGAACAGAAACTTTACCAAGGAAGAAATACGAATGGCCAAAAGGCACATGAAAAAGTGCTCTACATCACTAATCATCAGAGAGATGCAGATCAAAACAACCATGAGATACCACCTCACACCACAGAGACTAGCACACATCCAAAAGAACAAAAGCAACCGCTGTTGGAGAGGATGTGGGGAGAAAGGGACCCTTCTTCACTGCTGGTGGGAATGCCGACTGGTTCAGCCCTTCTGGAAAACAATTTGGACGACTCTCAAAAAATTAGATATTGAATTCCCATTTGACCCAGCAATACCACTGCTGGGAATATATCCCAGAGAGGCAAAAAAGTACAATCGAAACAACATCTGCACATGTATGTTCATCGCAGCACTGTTTACAATAGCCAGAATCTGGAAAAAACCCGAATGCCCCAGAACGGATGACTGGTTGAGGAAACTTTGGTACATCTATACAATGGAATACTATGCAGCTGTTTGAAAAAAGGAGGTCAAGAATTTTGCAGTTAAGTGGATGGGCATGAAAAGTTTCATGCTGAGTGAAATGAGTCAGAAAGAGAGAGACAGACATAGAAAAATTGCACTCATCTATGGTATATAGAATAACAGAGTGGGAGACTAACACCCAAGAACTGTAGAAATAAGTACCAGGAGGTTGACTCCATGGCTTCGAGGCTGGCCTCACGTTCCGGGGAAAGGTCAACTCAGAGAAGCGATCACCAACTACATTGTAGTCGAAGGCCATGTGGGGGAAGGGAGTTATGGGCTGAATGAGGGCTAGAGACTGAGTACAGCGGCCACTCAACACCTTTATTGCAAACCACAACAGCTAATTAGAGAGAGAAAACAGAAGGGAATGCCTTGCCACAGTGGCAGGGTGGGGTGGGGGGGAGATGGGATTGGGGAGGGTGGGAGGGACACTGGGTTTACGGGTGGTGGAGAATGGGCACTGGTGAAGGGATGGGTTCCCAAACTTTGTATGAGGGAAGTATAAGCACAAAAGTGTATAAATCTGTAACTGTACCCTCACGGTGATTCTCTAATTAAAAATAAATAAATTAAAAAAAAAAAACAGTAACAAGAAGTCTCACAATGGAGACTTTACTGCTGCCTGCTCAAGCTAATTGATGAACAATGGGACGATAGTACAATCGCTAATCTTGAAATATTTGCCCAAGTATAGTACAAACCAAAATAAAAGACAGTATAAGTGATTTATATCTTACAATGCTCTCAAGTAAATATTGCTATAACATCTTGTATTTGAAAAATAGAGGTTTAATATTAATTTAAATTACATATCTAAAGGCATATGTGTTTGCATGGCATAGTTCTGATATGTTTTCCGCTTAATATGTATTTAATGCCATAATATTTTTCAAGTGATATATTATATTGATATGTCTTAAAATTCTATTTTTTGGAGAGAGAGAGCAAAAGGGAATGCCCTGCCACAGAGGCAGGGTGGAGTGGAGGGGATGGGGAGGGGGTGGCAGGAGGGATTCTGGGATATTTGATGGTGGAAAATGGGCACTGGTGGAGAAACAGGTACTCTACCATTGTATGACTGAAACGCAAGCACAAAAGTTTGTAAGTCTGTAACTGTAGCTCACAGTAATTCACTAATAACTTTTTTAAAATTCTATTTTTTAATTTAAAATTTAAAAGAAGCGTAGGACACATGCTATGCTTAAAGTGACTATAGAATTTTCAGAATATTACTTCTATGTTATAGTCCAATGATGAGACTTTCTGTAAAAATACTTGTAGTGCTTCATTTTCTAAAACTGTTATGTTTGAGTCAATCTTTGCAAAATACAGATTGCTACCCCATAATATCTAAAATAGTGCCTTTTTTCAAATAAAGATATAGTTATCTCAAAGAATTATAGTATACATGCATTGTCATGGAACATTTGGACACAGGGAATTTGATATTTTGTGTCAAGATTTCATCCAGATGATTTATTGTGTGTCAAGATTTCATCCAGAAGATATTTTGCATGAAAATTGATAACAATAAAATAAGAATTTTTCTTTTGCATCTTCTTTTTTTTTTTTTTTTTGCTTTTTGGGTCACACCCAGCGCTATGTTCAGGGGTCACTCCTGGCTCTGCACTCAGGAATTACCCCTGGCCATGCTCAGGGGACCATACGGGATGCTGGGAATCGAACCCGGGTCGGCCGCGTGCAAGGCAAACGCCCTACCCGCTGTGCTATCGCTCCAGCCCCAATCTTTTGCATCTTCTTAATGAAAGTATTGTCATGAAATAAAATGTGGCTAAATAACCTATACACGAGCCAGAATGAAAATCACCCAAAATAGTTTTGTTAGGGTAACTTTATCTACTTATTCACTTGAATTTTACTCCACATATAATTGAAAGATAAATTAAATTAATGTTTTTAGTGATTGGAAGTCTTTATATTACTTAGTAGAAACTCAAAGGATAAATATAATTATATATGCCTTCGCTTGTTTGGTTTTATACATTATATTTAGCATAAGTTATTTAATTTGATAATTTATCTTAATGTCTCTCTCTTTCATGACTTCTTTGCTTAATGCTAGTATGTCACAACTTATTTTAGCAGCATGGCATCCAGTTACCAACATTATGTTGCGTACTTTTACCAAAAATAACAACTGTTTTTCCTTCATAAAAAAATAAGATTTGTGAAATGGGAAGTCTAAGTTATATTTTAGAGTTACATGTTGGCTTTGACTTAATACTTATTCAGTTACAGTGTACAATGATTTAATTCATAGCACAAGACATTTTGTGTGATTTATATAACCACTATTTGTAACCAATTTTTATAGATAATGAACAAAAGATTTGAGTCATTAATATCTAAAATCAGAAATGGGATATGGAGCCTGAGACAGTACAGGGCACAGGGACTTGCTCTGAATGTGGCTGATCCAATTTTGTTCCTTTGCATCATACGAGGTCTTCTGAGACTGCTAGCAGTGTTCCCTGAGCACAGAGCCAGGAGTAATCTCTGAGCACAGCCAGGTGTGGCCCAAAAGCATCAAGAAAAGTTGGATTTAGGCTGTATTGTTGTGTTAGTAGAGGTTCACACTGAAATTGAAATGCAAAATTTACAATAAAAGTTAACTTGTTTATCTTTAATTGGTTTTAAGTTAAATAGTTCCAAATTGTGCGTACTTATTTTCCATAATTTTATCCTTTAAAAATATATTCTCTATTTTTAAAAAGTCAAAATTTAAAATAACTCCATTTAATCCTTGCCTAATTCTTGCCAAATACTTTGTATAGTGGGAGGAAGAAGTTCTACCATCACTTTATACAATAAGGAAAGGGTCATATTACAGTCGGTAAATAGGTGCAGTAATATATCTAACTATGATGAGTACCCTTGGCCTTAAATACACAGGACTAAAAACATCTATAATGATATCAACTAATGCTTTGAAATCGACTTACATATCAATTACCTGCCCTCAGCTATGATCCATAGCCCCCAGAGAGCAGTTGTAGGAACAACCTAATGTCTATAAGAATCCTAACCCCATCAAAACTATTGGATATCCCTTAGGACAGGTTGTCACTTTCAATGTGCTAGAGATATTAGTGCATTTTTCTTTGAAAGCAAATCAACTGAACAATTCAGAAAAAATAATGCACCTAAGTTATGTATGTATATACACAGAAGTAGAGGAGTAGACAAATATACACTAAAATTTGGATGGAAGATGAATATTCTGAATATTTCACAACTATGCAGTATGAAACTTTAGTTTTCTATACTCTTTAGCTATGAATATGAATTTATGTAAAACTCTAATAGCAAAGTTTAACAATACAAGCCCATGAGAATTGGGGCTAGATAGCCTTATTAAGACACACATAGATGCATGCACAGACACCTATTTACACACTGACAACATGACTGCAGCAATTGTGAATATATAATAGTGAACTTCTAAAAAGTAATACAAAGTTTAGTCAGTTTGTTATTCTATGGAAAATGGTTTTTATAAGGCAGTGGTAATCGACATTGACCTCTCAACTCCTCTTCAATTTTTTACCAAAGCTCTGCATCCTCTTAAGTTACTTATTAACTCAAATGAAATCTTCAGTTTGACTTCATTACTATATAATCACTTTGTTGCTATTTTTAATGTGTCATTTTATCACAGAGCTATTGGCCCATATAAATAAATTTTGTCAGCAGTGCATATCATAAAGCATGCTTTTCAACATCAAACATATTCAGGCAAAATCAAGATTTGAGTTGTCTTTTTACCTAGTAGTATCTCCATGGACATACAGTGTTCTGGAGACACATAGAAAAAAATCTATTATCTATCTATCCATCCATCAGTAAACATATATATTTAACTGTGCATATAAACTTCATATAGATAACTATACGTATCTGAAATCAACATGCAATATTACAGAAAGTATAAAAAATTGATTTATATTTCAAGATGGGACTGGAGCAGTAGCACAGCGGGTAGGGCATTTGCCTTGCAAGAGGCTGACCCAAGTTCAATTCCTCTGTCCCTCTCAGAAAGCCTGGCAAGCTACCTGTGGCATATTCAATATGCCAAAAACAGTAACAACACGTCTCACAATGGAGACGTTACTGATGCCCACTCGAGCAATCCATGAGCAACAGGATGACAGTGACAGTGATTTCAAGATGAATTTAATGATATAATATTTTAAATTCTGCATTAAGAGGGGATGAGATAAGAACTTATGAAAATGATCCTTTTAAATTTAAATCCTTTTTAAAATAATGACAAAAGGTAGCTATTGTGTTGTAACTTACTAGTTATAACACAAAGAGCACATTTCCACTTTCTTATGAATAACACCCTGTGCTCACCAACAATGTTACCTATTCTTCACTAAGTATCACTAAGTTTTTGTTAGATCTTGGACAGGAATTCTGCATTCCTTGAGTCCCAGTCATTTTCACTCTCAAATATACCTTGATTTGTCCAAAATTTGCTTCCTTCTCTGTTTGCTAGGAGATACACTAGTTATGTCATTAATCCCTCACATAATTCCTTGGGTATTATAGAGAAAAAATAGGGAAAAAAATTAGAGGCTGTGGAAATAGATGACACAGTAATTACAGCTGGGATTACACATTCAATCACTTACGGCAAGGAGCATTCCCAAGTGAGCATGATGCATATTCTAAAATAGGATCTCCATAGTCAGTCTGAGTAACCTAAACAATGTTTACACTTTAACCTTTTTTTTCAACAGGTTTGGAAGTTACAATTGATACACAGAACTTCACTTGTTTTTGCAATTCAATGAATTTCAATATATAAGACATCTTTTCTGAATTTCAATATATGTTACCATTACCCAACCAAAGTTATAGATATGTCCAATACCTCCCAGAGTAAGTCCTGGATAACAGCAATTGTGGCCATGAAAGGAAAAGCAACAATGAAAATATAAGCTTAAAATAAGACCCTCCTTTGTAACAAAATTTGAAGTGCATATAGCATCATTGTGAACTATAGACACTGAGATGTACAACAGATATATCAAAGTTTTACACCTATCAGTTGCTTTGTACAATACTAAAAGTTTTTGCATCAAGGATTCCCTATCTGTAAAATTATTATATCAACAGTTCCTACTTGACACAATTTTTAATGGTTAAATACATTCACACATATAAATCACTCTGAGTAGTGAGGCATGAATATCACTCATTAAATGATCACTCATTAAGTTCTTGAAAAATCAGGAAATGAGTCTGTCTACATTGAAAAAAACCTGATGAAAGTGGCTAAAAATGTAAAGTGTTATTGATAAGTTGGTTTTCTGCTTCTCTGTATATGGTTCTGTGCATTATACTTCTTACATTTGACATTTTTATTTCATTTTTAGAACAAATTTCATTTTCTATCCCTAGATACTTAATTTTCAGCATAGAATCATATATCCACATATTTTATTTGGGGATAAAACAATTTAAAATCAATTTATAATCTTAGAGCAGGCCACCAACATCAAAAGCAACGGAGGAAATATTTACATAACTATTTCAATCTGCAAGAACAAAAACTCAGTGCAAAATGCTGCTTACTCCTTCAATCACTCTCTGAACCAAAATCTTTAGGGGGGAAGAAAGTGGGGTTTAAGTGGAACTGCAGAGTGAAGGGAGGCCTCTTGGCCATCCATGATAGATGGGGGCTCCAGGACCACACTCAGAGATGCTTGTGGAATATCCAGGGATACACCTGGTGATGCAAGGGGCTAAAGTTGCCAGGGAACTGTAATCAAAGCAGTCTCAGCCATCGCAAAGCATATGCCTTCATCCCTGTCATATCCCGTAGACCTCATATCAGTGTGTCACACTGTATCACTGTCATTCCATTGCTCATCTATTTGCTTGAGCAGGCACCAGTAACATCTCCATTGTGAGACTTGTTACTGTTTTTGGCATATCAAATACGCCACGGGTAGCTTGCCAGGCTCTGCCATGCGGTGGAGATACTCTTGGTAGCTTGCCGGGCTCTCCAAAAGGGGCGGAGGAATCGAACCCGGGTTGGCCACGTGTAAAGCGAACGCCCTACCCACTGCACTATCGCTCCAGCCTGAGACCTCATATAATTCTTTGAATTCTAATTGGAGTTCTGCATCTGTAGACACAAATAACTAATGCAGATAAATATATATATATAAGTTACACTTGATATTTTTGTAAAGAACTTTACATTCTAATATTTTTCTTTTTTGTCTCTTATTTTGGCTTACGTACTCTTTTTTTTTAATAAAACAGTATTCTGTGTCAACCCCTCTTGTTAAACTCTTCTAATCTATTGTGGGCCTATTGGGCATTTTATAAAAATTAAAAACATAACACATGTGCATGCGAGATAGTACAGGGATTAAGACATCAATGGGCACTGGTGGAGGGATGGGTAAACGATCACTGTATGAGTAAAATGCAATCACAAAAGTTCATAAGTTTGTAACTGTACATCACAGTGATTCTCTAATAAAAAATTAAAAAAAGACATTAGCCTTGCATATGGTCAACCTGGTTTAATTCTCAGCACTGAATGCTTTTGTGAGCACTGTCAGAGGAATACCGGAGCACGGAGCATGGGACAAGCCCTAAGCAGCAGTGGTATGACTCTCCCTGCCCCAAATGATCAATACAGAAAATTATACTTTCATGCATTTTTCACTTTTACTTTTATTTCCTAGTTCTATATTACTATTAACTCAATTTGGTACTAAAAGTGGTACATATTATTTATGCAGTTGCCATCTTAATTTATTTAACTATTCTGATATTTAGTCTATATTCAGATTTAATTTTTGGCAGAACATATATGCATATATGTATTTATGTATGTTTTTGTCGAACATACACACACATATATATGTATGCAGATAATTTTTCTACCTGGTATTTGTTTTGTTTGGGGCCATACCTGGTGATTCTCATGGATTACTCCTGCGCTCAGTAATTACTTTTGGTGGTGCTCTGGAGACCATATAGTTAAGTTGCCGGGAACTGAACCTAGGTCTACTGCGAGCAAGGCAAGTGTCCTAACCACTTTGCTATTGCTGAACATGCTGGTTTGCTAAACATCCTGGCCTTCCTTGTTAGTATTTTTTGGTAGACCCTCAGGATGAAAGTGAAAATTAAAATCAGATATTTTAAAGAGATATTTGTGGCTATAATGCAGGCAGCACTGCACTGTAGCACTGTCGTCCCATTGTTTATCAATTTTCTCAAGTGGATACCAGTAATGTCTCCATTGTGAGACTTGTTGTTACAATTTTTGGCATATCGAATATACCACAAGTAGCTTGCAAGGCTCTGCCATGCGGGCAGGATACTCTCGGTAGCTTGCTGGGCTCTCCAAGATGGATGGAGAAATTGAACCTGGGTCAGCTTCGTGCAAGGCAAATGCCCTACCCGCTGTGCTATTGCTCCCATCCATAATGCATGTATTCATAAAAATTATTTGTCCTATAAATAAAAATGCTATGTAATTTAAAAGATGACTAGTTTCATAAACAGAATTGTACTCAAAATAAATAACAAGCATGAAAATAAAATCAATCTTATCTTTTACCATTAAAGAACAAGAGGATTAGTCGTTCACTTAGTCTACAAAGATTCCTCTCTTCATCCTAAATTATCCAAGTTCTTCTAGGTTTCAGTGACCTCTATTTGCCATTCTCCTAGGATAATCTGCATTGATGTTTTTCTTTATTCGAAGAAAATCCTTATACATCCATTTAATAATAGTCTGTGCTTAATACAACTCCATGCTGAGTTTTTGCCATTCTTTATAATGCTCAGCAAAATATACCTCAAGTTACCTCTATTGAAGTAGAGCTTGCCTTTCCACTTTCATCTTCTAGAGCTCTACTCTCTCTCTCTCTCTCTCTCTCTCTCTCTCTCTCTCACTATCTTGTTGGTAAACTTTCTCTACTGCACAGGGAAAGATTCTCTCTTGCTGCGTTCTACACAAAGAGCACTTTCTTCAGATAAACTGCCCTAAAAGATTCCTTCCTTGAACACAGATGTAAGTATATGCTGCTTGTATTGCCCTTTATACAGGTTCTGTGATTGTGAAACTCATAAGCTTATGCTCAAAAACTCATTAGGATTTCTTTCAAATATTTTTGTGTGGTTTCTACCTGCTTTTTTAAACAAAATTCTGCTTTTCTGTTTTGATTAAAAATAATAAATATTCTAAAAGTATAATAAACATTCTAACGGTATAAATAATCAAAACATTTTGATTAACTATAAAAATATTCTCTGAATAACAAATTGTGATATTGTGATTTCTTATTATCCCAATCACATAAATTCTACTGGATTCAATAGTAAATGAAATATATCTGTGGTCTAGTAAAACATAAAATGGAAAACACTGAATACATAATCTTGACTATTATATAACTCACAATTTGATAATGTCTTCCATTTTATAAGTAATATATGTAATTTTAAGTCTCAAATGTCATTTTTGTCCCAATTCTGTTCAGTTCAGTGATACATGTAACTGCCCTATTTACCTAAAGATGTAAGATGTTAATTCTTTTATAAAATAGATTTTAGGATTTGAAAGTGATGAATAGTTTTTTTCTAAATTTGAAATTTGGACACTCATTTGTTGGATAACATTGAATTGTCCTTGCTCCTCCCGCAGGGAGCTTAGGTTTATTGAGCTACCCCCACAACAATGCCCCTGAGGCACACCCAATTCCATCAAGCACTATAGGATGGTGTTTTCCTATATTGCTTTTCTCTTTTCTTTATGTCATTTGCACAATTTAGTTAGCAATGTCCTTTTTGTATAGACAAAGGAAGACAGTTCATACTATGCTTTGTAACAGAGGAGTTAATTGACTCCAAAATAATATTAACTCCTAGGCATCCCTATTTACTTGACTTAAGCTTCACTTGCCCTTAATTCCTAGCACTCCAAAAGTAAGGTTCCAACAAAGAGAATGTATGGACCCAGGGCAAGCTTTAAACGACCCTAGCATCAAAAGGAGACAAGCTAAGGGCCATAAATATAAGTTAAGAGCATAGTGATGGAACAAACTCTGTCATGACCCAAAATGATGTAACTGAATAAGGATTGTTGGGATTAGGAAAGTCTAACCTGGCCTGAGGACTGTGGTCTGGAATATATAGGGAGATGTCCCCAGGAAGAGCCAACATTTAAGCTTAATATATATCTCTGACTGTGTTCATACAAAATGACTAGAAATGTTATAAGTAGTAAATTTACCATGATTGTTTAAATCGATTACTAGCTTGAGGAAAGGAGAAAGCAATACACCCTGGACAGAATCCTACCCTTGAGCAGATCTCCTAGTAATCTGGAGAGATGAACCTTCAGATGAGATTTTTGTCCTTGAGTTAATCTCCTGAAGGAGTGGCTTTACCTCTGTTTGTTGTTATGATAATGTTTAGCTCCAGCTTTGTGTGTCCCTACCCTTCATGATTTCTAGATAACTATGCTGTACGGGGTAAAAAGGGACTAGAAAGTCAACAACTAGAAGGAGGATGACGACAATGACTGGAAGGATAGAACTTTGAGGACTAAGAGGAGACTAGGATGATGGAACTATGACGACTGGGACTACGACCAAAATGATGACTGTGACTGTACCCTAAGGGTAGAGAGCAGACTATGCCTGGGAGGAGAGAGAAATAAAATGTCTACCAACCAGCCTGGGGCCCAGTTCCCCTATTTAGCCATTCTCGCCTCCCCCCACCGTGAGCCAGTGGAATGGTTCTCAGCCACCAAATGCACCCTTCCTTTTCATTGGAAACTCACACCCATTATTTAAACAATTTTCTGAAAGTGTTTAATAAATACATAGTTGCAGTAATTTTTGGTAATAACAGAATATTCCGCATTTGTATGTTCATTGCAGCTCTTGTTCACAATAGCCAACATCTGGGAAAAAACGGAGTGCCTAAAAACAGATGGTTGGTTAAAGAAAATTTGAAACTTCTACATAATGGAATACTATGCAGCTACTAGAAAAGATGAAGTCATGATATTTGCATATAAACAGATCAACATGGAAAGTATCATGTTAAGTGAAATGAGTCAGAAAGAAAGAGAGACATAGAAAGATTACACTCATCTGTGGAATATAAAGCAACAGAATGGGAGACTAACACCCAAGAGTAGTAGAGATAAGGACCAGGAGTTCTGCCCCACAGCTTGGAAACTGGCCTCACATGCTGGCAAATAGGCAGCTGAGATTGAGAAGGGAACACCAAGTAGAGGATGTTGGGGAAGATCCACTCGGGTGAAAGATGCGTGCCAAAAGTAGACTATATGCCGAATATGATGACCACTCCATACCTCTATTGCAAACCACAACATCCAAAAGAAGAGCGAACAAAAGGGAGTGCACTGCCACAGAGGCACGGTGGGATGGTGGGGATTTGGGGTGGGAGTCGTAGGGGGGATACTGGAAACATTGTTGAAGGAGAATGGGCACTGGTGCAGGGATGTAAATGATCACTGTATGACTGAAATGTAAACATGAAAGTTCATAAGTTTGTAACTGTACCTTAAGGTGATTCACTAATAATTTTTTTAAATAGAAGTCAAAAGATAAAAATAAAATAAATTGAAAGATAGCTCTAAAAAAAGCCCTGAATATTCTATTATAAGTGTGAGTGTTTTTACCACTCTCCCCTCTACACACAAACACATTTTACCATAAGTATATACAGGCCAGTGTTCAGCACTTTGCAGGAAGGTATGTAATGGACCAGACAGTACAGGAATAAGTGTTCTAGTTTTGAAAGTCCGTATACACTTTCGGGAGCAAAAAGCTTTAAAGTCTAATAGGCAGAAGCTGCCATCCTCTCTACTGCCTGTCTAAAGTCAATCTTAATCTTACTCAAAAGAAAATATTCACCTTTTTTACAGTTGAAATCAATTTCTTTACTTTAAACATCAAAATAATCTGCATTATTTTTTCTGTGACCAAATGAACATACAGTGGGGCTTCTAGTATCCGTTGTTAACTCAAGTCATGGTTCCTTAAAGGAGGGTTTGTCTATAAAGGCTTCGGCTAATTTTTCTAAATAGTAGGTAATTGGGGAATGATGAGCTCCAGTTGTAATTCTGTGACCTTTTTTTTAAGGATGTTTGGTAGGCAAGTTTTCTCTACCAAACACTGAAGTTCAAACTAGAACAACTGGGACAAACAAATGTTATAATAATTATCCAAGCTTAATGACATTTCTCTTTGCAATGTAAACCACTGATATCCTTCTTGATAATAAAATGTATAGCTGTCAGCATTATATCCCCAAAGATCTAGTAAAATGAAACATCCATTTGCTCTTAAAAATTAGTGGTCTGTCTTACTGGAAAAGAACTAGATTTAAAAAATTCACACAAGCAATTTTCAAGTTGTAAAGTATGTTTATGAAATGTATATTTCTTAAATGTAAATACCTAAATAAAAATTATAAATTGAATAATATCTAACATGTTTAAGTACATACCTTATTATAGAAGAGCCAGCAATGTTTTGTAGTAGTTTATTTCTTAGTATATTTTCATTACGAGGTAAATGGTTTTATTCTCTAGGTTTTATTAAAAACAACATATACCTATGCAAGACCTCATATACTCCATGCAATATAATTGTTTTATGTATTAATTATATTTAGAAATATAGTTTTAATATAAAAGTATTGATTTTATTTGTTGTTTATCTGTCTGTAACCTCATTATTATAATTACTTTCTTCAAAACCCGTGGTTCTATAGTTCAGGGCTGAGAAGGTGGATCAAGGGTGTGAGCATATGCTTTGAATGTGGGAGCCCCCAAATCTTCAACACTGCAGGGCATGTAACCCCCTAAAAATGAAACTAAGAGTAACCTATAGCCCATAAATTGAAGCCAACTCCCATAATAGAGTGCTGTTGTTTACACTTTAAATGTATACATTAATATACACAAAAGTTAATGTGTTCCTTCAATTTAGATCTTATTTAGTGTGAGTGATGTTATGATGTTAATGTTAACTTTATTTTTTTCTTCCGCAGATGTGTAGTTCTTTCCCCTTAAAATGACTCAACCTCAAAACTGAAAAAAGAAAACATGCAATTCTAACCGTTTTTTTTAAATATATTTATTTTATTGAATCACCGTGTGGAAAGTTACAAACCTTTCAGGCTTATGTCTCAGTTATACAATGCTTGAACTCCCGTCCCTTCACCAGTGCACATATTCCACCACTAAAAACACCAGTATACCTCACACCCCCCACACCCCCAGCCCCGCCTGCATAGCTAATAAATTTCACTTCACTTTCTCTTTACCTTGATTACATTCCATATTTCAACACAAAACTCACTATTGTTGGAGTTTCCCCCCAACAAACAGCCCTGCTGAAAAGGAGGCATTTGATAATTAGTTTTCCATTTCTGAGAATGAAGAGATATGAAGTCACGTGGCCGCAATTGCAGCCGCACGCTTTGGAATTTCTGTATTTTAGTATTTTAGTAACTAAGTCCAGGGAGATTTATGTCAGAAATTGCATCATTTCCCTTTCTGGGGCAGCATGGGGCTCTGGCTTAGTCTTCACAGTCTAGAGACATTTCTGCAGGAAGCTGCTGGTACCGAAAGTAGTCTAGCTAGCCTCTGGATTGTGGTCAATCAGCAGCTGAGTCGCTGCACACACGTGTGGCACCTCCAGGTCCCATCTCAGTGGTGAGCGTGCCGTATTGCCCCCCATCCCGAGATCACCCACACGTCCCGCTGTTGCAAGTTCATACCTCTAGCAATTTGAACAGTTTTGAGGAAGATATAACGTATTCACAACTCTATCAAGGTCCAAGGAAATCACCGGTGCTTTATTTTGTGATTCTCTTACTTGAAAAAACGGTGACAAACTGGCCAAATATGCCCCTCTGTTGTGATAATCTACATTGATTAAGAATCAGCATGACTTGGTATGATAACGTTATGTTAGAAATATTCCATTTATTCTAAAAATTACTTAAAATAAAGCATAGATTACATTTAAAATTAACCACAATTATGAGAGTTAAGATGATAGGAAGAGTAGAATGAAAAATTTATGTATTTTTAAAAAAATTCTCGTAATTTTTATAGTGATGTATTCTACCATGTTTGTAATACTTAGTTTATACTTCAGAGATGATTAACCCCCTGATATTACTGACCCTTTGGCTTAGCTATAGTAATAAAATTAGTAGAGACTTTCACAATCAACTTGAGAAGATATCATTGCTTTGACTGAAATATTTATTTTGCCTTCTGTTAATGATGAGCCACTCTGAGCTCCAATTTTCAGAAATATCATTCATAATATAAAACTTTATTACAGAGACCCAGAATCAAATTAGCTATTCATTAGGATATTGAAAATAACCAGAATATCTGTAAAGAATAGTCCAAACTTGAATCATAAAAAATCAGTGCAAATATTGTTAAAGAAAGTTAATTAAGGAAGAAAATATATCAGAGTTACAGAGAGAAAATGCATACTCTTTTTGATTAAAGATGATAGGCTAAATTATGACATTTTAATGAATATATACTTATGTATATGTATTTACATAAACAAGATAGCCATACCTAGAATCAATTTTTTGAGAAACAACAGTAATAATTTATGCTATATTTTGGGCAATACTTCCTCATGAAATTAATTAGATATTTGATCAGATTAATTAGGTTTAAAAATCCTAAGATGTTAAGATTTATCGTGTTTTGAAATATAAAGGATATAATGTTAAATACAACAAAATGAGTGGGTTATTGAACCATAATGAGTTAGGACAATATTAGTTTGCTTTATACCTCTAGAAAAGTCTGCATTTTCATTAGTTATTTTGTTGTTGTTGTTGCTAAAGTAAAACTTTTCTGTAGTGAAAGCAAGTTATTTTCAGTTAGGATTAACAAAATCTTTTACAAGTTCTCTACTCCTTTATTATAGCATAGCATTCACCAGGCAACTTTCTGAATTGTGTTTATTTATCTGAATAAACCAACTTAGTTGGAAGGAACTACGGTCAGCAGATGCCAGGTTTTCTACTCTGTTATAAATTATTAGTATTCTGGTTTATCAATCAATCTCTTTTATGTTGTTCACTGATCACTCTGGGAGACACTGACAGATGTAAGCACCAGAGCCAGCAAAAAGGGGTCATGGTGAATTTGTGAGGATTTTAACACCGCAGTGAAGCATGCCCTGAGTAGTTATCTGGCATTACCTAAGGCATTATTATTATAAGTCTAGGAGGTTGCAAATTTCAGACTCAGACTTCTGAAGAATGATAGAAAGTTATCCCAAGTTTCATAAAATTATGAAGTCAGAGCACTACATACTTAAAAATCCAACAGCTTTGTGAGTGTACTGAAGACCCAAGTGAAAAAGAATGAATGGATAAAAGTAAATATCTATGCATTGACAGTTTCAACTGATAGACGAATAAAAGTTATTGGATGTTTGTAGAATATATAATTGGAGCACAAAGAGAAATATGGGATATATTGAAAACTTAATAAAAAGGAAAACTGACTTAGTTGTTACCAATCTAAATGACTTATAGTTATCGTTATTTTCTTTCATAAAATAACTCAAACAAAATAAAGAATTTGCTTGGTAACATCTAATATAATGGGAGTTTCTGTATGTCTATGTATGTTGTCTTAATAAGGGAAGTAGGCAACTTACAAGACCATATTGAATGCCCCACAATATTTAGACAGACTTTAGTCAGTAAAATATTTTGTATTATTTTAAGAATTTGTATATATTCATTCAATTAGGAACATAGAAAACAAGTGACTTACTTAAATATGGATGTTAAATGAGATAGTTATTGATACATTTGTACTATAGTTATTGCTACCTTTTATTTCTTTTACTTGTGGGAGTGGTGATGAGGAATCTACAACCAGCAGTGTCCAAAAGATACTTTCAAGAGTCACTCATGGTATTGCTCTAGAGAACATATGTGGTGCCAGGTATTAAACAGAGGTCACCGGCATATAAGGTAAGTGTTTTATCCCCATACTATCTCTCTGGCTCAACACTTTAAAAAGACAAAATATGATGCTCTCTTTAGGGTTACAGTATTCAATAAATGTTGACAGCAGATTCTATAAAAAGTACAGTTATAGTCTCTGAGACTTAACAAGTTTACACGCTGTGGCATAAATGAAAGCTAATCTAGAGAAGATACTGTGACACATGCCAAATAAAGATGTAAGTTCAGAAATGACTACTGGATTGTAAACTTTGAATTACAGGCAATTCCAATACTTAAGCCAAACTTTTATTTTGACTGAAATTACACACAATTCCAATACTTAAGCCAAACTTTTATTTTGACTTAAATTACACACAATTCCAATACTTAAGCCAAACTTTTATTTTGACTTAAATTACACACAATTCCAATACGTAAGCCAAAATTTAGACTCTTTTTGAAAGACAATAGCAATTCAACAGTTTTGAAAAATTGAATGGCATTTGATAGCCATTTTGAGTATGGGCTTTAGTGCCACACTAATATAACAAGAAAATTAAAATCCTTATTTTTGTCCCAAGTATAGGCATAGCAGAGTAGGTGTTAAATTTATATTTCCATTTAAATATATGTCTCATATTTGAATATTGATTTAATCAGTCTCTTGCTCCTCTGGCTCAGTGTGATTTTGGAATTGTTATTAGTAGGAGTCAAATTTTTAATTTTCATACTGGCACATTAAAGTTATTTATAAATGTATATAGCTCTACATATTTGAATATTTTCATAATCATGGATTTTAAATACTTGGTGACATTTTAAAATATACCTAAATATAGTTAGCATCTTGCTTTAACTATCTGAAAAGACACTGAAGAGATTTTGAGAGTTTTATTTAACTTTTGACATTAGGGTTGATTTAGAGCAATCAGACACCCATAGTTTCTCTTTCTGCTCTAGTTTATGCACTTATCTCCATAGTTTCTCATTTGAAATATGCAATAAGTTGCTCCTTGTGAAAGACATATGCATTATTATTTTCAGATCACTAGAATTATATTGTCAAAGCTGGGTTCTACCTACAAACACAATAACATGTATGTAGTCTCTGACCTTAAAATTAGACCAAATTAGCCACCCATCATGATGAAATCTGTGAGCTTTCCTTTATTATGATAATGCTCTAAATTAAAATTGTGTAAGTTTAAAAACTTCAGGGGCAGGATCTCAGGAAATGGAAAAAATGAAACAATGCACAAGTAACACTACAAATAAGAAAACGTGGTACCTTTAGTAAATTTTCTGAGAATTTTGATGAGGAAAGAAATACCAAGTTTGTAGCAGCTCAGGGTAATGAAGGAAGTGGGACTTTTGCTCTGTAGGGCTCTTCCCAGGCCCCTAAGGGCTGCTTTTTATTGGTAAAAGTAATTGTTTTCATCTTGTTAAAATGTGAGGTAACTGGATGCTAGGCTGTGAACAGGATGGTCAAATGTAATGAGACAAAACACAATTAAAGAGAAAGACTCGCAGCTACTATTTCTTATTCAATCTATTAAGTTTGGTTCAAAACACAAACAAAAACAAAAAAAAAGAATTTTGAAGAGCCAAGAATTTGAGATTTAAACCAGGTCAGCAGGAGACCAGTCACAGTTGTGTGCAAGGAGGACCTAAGACGCAGGACAACCTCAAACCTGGAAGGGTTCTGAGGGTCCAAGTGTCATCCCATGATCATAGAAGTGTTCAGAGGAAAGGTGCCACAAACTGGTTCCCAATTTAGCTACATCTCCATTGCATAAACAAATAAACAACAACAACAACAAACTGTAGTGTTGAACAAAGAGTGGGGAGCATAAACCTAACTACTCTGTCATATCTACAAAGTCCCTAGAAACAAAAGACTGTATGCCCTAGTATTGTTTCACGATTCCTCAAAATTATATGTTGTAGTATTGGTTCATGAATGATAAATGCTCAAAATACAGGGAATCTCTCAGTTTATTAGTGACCTCTTAATTTTTTATTTTATTCTATTTATTGAGTAATAGTAAGTCTCTAGATGAAAATTCTCTCAACAGATCTTCACACTACCTCTGTGAAAGCTTCCACTCTGTTATGTTAAGCACTTTCACTAAATGAGAGAAATACTAGTTTTGCAAGCTTTCCTGCATCCTATAAATTCATTTAAAAAAATACAATTCTTGGAATTTGGGTGACAGCTCTAAGACCTAGAGCAGGGGCTGGAGCGATAGTACAACAGGTAACCATTTGCCTTACACGCCCTGACCCAGGTTTCAACCCTGGCATCCTATATAGTTTCCCGAGAACCGCTAGGGGCAATTCCTGAGTGTATAGCCAGCAGTAACCCTGAACATTGCTCATGTGATACCCTGCCCTTGACTGCAAAAAAAAAAAACAAAAAAAAGTGGGGAAAAAAAGAACTAGAGCAGCACACGCGTGGTGTATGGGTATCCAGTTTTTATTCCTGACACAATATGGTCCCATGATCACTTCCTAGAGTGACTTTCCCAGAGTAATGAATGTCACCCCAACATTATGGGACCAGCCATGCACTTCCCCATTATTAGTAATATGATGGGGAATTAGTAATAAATGGAAAGACATGTATATATCTAAGAAATGTCAGAAAGAGTGCTAGGTATTCTCAAATGTGATCACTGTAAGAGATCCACCAGACTAGATGTCTAGCCCCTTCTCTGAATATGTCCAGCAGCTCCAGACACAGGAGATTCACTTTTCAATTCTATTTCTTTAGGGGTGTGTGTGTGGAGGGGCGGGGTCACATCAGGTGTTTATCAAAGGCTACTCCTAGTTCTGTGCTCTGGAGTCTCTCCAGGCACTGCCTTGGGACCATATGTTCATTTTCACTGGGAAAATGAACCTGGCTTGGTCCCATGCAAGGCAAAAACTTTGACCCCTGTACTGAGTCTCTGGCCCCTGATTTTGAAATTCCGGAGTGTCTAGTATAAAATAACACCATTTCTGGTCCATCTTATTCTTTGTATGAAGTATTTTCACAAGTCTCTGGAAGTAAATAATTGTAACTAAAATGCTGTTAGTTTCCTAGAATCAGTCTAACATGAAGAACACAATGATTTACACACTGGGGATGTACTGCCTCACAATTCAGAACTCCAGACACTGCAATCTAGTGACTGCAGGGCCATGTTCTCCCTTGTTAAACGGAAAAAATCCTCTGTTGTTGCTTCTAGCTGTTTGCTGACAATTCATGGCAGTTTCTGCTTCATCTTAAACTTTATTTCTGGTTCAGCCTTTCCACTCTCTCCCTGCTTTGTGTCTACATATCATCACTCCTGTGTGTGTCATTGCCCAGATTTTATTTTGTATGTGGATAACTGTCTTAGTATATACAGTTCACCCTATTTATTTCATTGAAGTGTATTTACTTCTCATAAGACCTAGTTGTCAAATAAGATCATATTATGAATTTACAGAGGTTAGAGCTCGAAAAAAAATTTTAAGGAGACACAAATCAACTCATAAATGCTCTACACATACCTGATGGATTCCTATATTCCTGCTCCATTTTTTTCAATACTGGTGAATCTTTGTAGACATGTTCGCAAGATTCTAATGCATTAGAGGAACTATGGTTGAGTTTAGTGATCTTCTGCTCCAGGAATTACTTTTTGGGAGTGATAAAGACTGATGGAGAGAACTTGAAAGATGGCTTTTTTTTCATTTGACAATAGCAGGTTTAGAACACAGCTCTTGCTCAATTGTTTGGGGTGCAGTGGTACCAACACAAATGTCAATGGAAATATGTTTAAGTTGTAAGATACAGTGAAAGAAGAGATAGTTGGTGACTGAACTTTGATCGAGGAATGCTGCTGTCATTCTATTCTCACTGTGATGTAGTGCAGAGAGAATATTTTTTTCTTATCGGTGATTTTTCCACCTTTACTCAAAAAAGCAAGTCTAACTTAACTTTTAAAGTTACTATGAAGAGAACTTTGTTTTATGTTACACAGATATGGCTCTAATATTAAAAGATTAATCCCTTTTGCCTCTAAACATATGATTAACCATAAATTATCACACTAGACCTGATCACGTCTTTCAAAAGCCTATTAAAAAACAAATTAACCTTTTCTCTCTAGGCTGAACTCTCTTGTTAATATGAAAATCAGGAGTAATTCAGGGCTCTTAGCTTTTGTTATCCCAGCCATATTCCTTTGTGTTTTTCAAGTTGAGTTGTGACTGGAGAGTGAGTCATACCAGCTTAATTAATTTAGTTAAGAACCAATTAAAAGCAGAATTTTGTGCATGAGGAAGCTTGTCTGAAGTGTTTTGAATTTCAGCAGGAGTTACCTCATTACCCAGGCTTCTCTATAGATAGCTTGTGCTTTGGTAAGGGGGGCTGGTAGCGTGGATATTGAGTTACTGAGAAAGATATCTATTCATTCCTAAAACTAAGCAAATAAATTCATATAAGCTTTCATTTCTAAAGAAGGTAAAGTATTATATTTGCTCTGATAAATACCACATAAATCTTCTAACTGCCAAATTTCTAATGTGACAAAATTAGTAACAAACCGTTGAATTTTCTGTGGTCTTTTGGTCTTTTGGTGGGAAGCACCCCCAGTTTTATTTTGAGCTTACTCCTGGCTCTGTGCTCAATGATCACTTCTTGTGAGGCTGAGGAGACCATATGGGGTTCTGGGTACCAAACAAGTATAAGCTTGTGTTAGGCAAGTGCCCTCAACACAGTTGGTCCTACACACTGTCACGTCAACCCTAACCCATGTACTTAGTTTTCTTTTAGTAGACTTTATGATCTAAAGATGTACTACAAGAAGATTATAGTAAAATGAAGCTTTTCTGTATCTTTCAAACATAACTACTTTGAAATGAAATAGTGTAACCTGGAGTATTTTTTAAAATATTCTTATTTAGGGGCTGGAGCTGTGGTACAGCGGGTAAGGCATTTATTTGCCTTGTACGCGGCTGAACCGGGTTCGATTTCCAGCATCCCATATGGTACCCTCCCCCCAGCACTGCTAGTAATAATTCCTGAGTGCAGAGCTAGGAATCATCCCTATGTATCACCAGGTATAACCC
The DNA here is from genome assembly GCF_027595985.1 of Sorex araneus. Classification (NCBI taxonomy): domain Eukaryota; kingdom Metazoa; phylum Chordata; class Mammalia; order Eulipotyphla; family Soricidae; genus Sorex; species Sorex araneus. The sequence goes on along the minus strand of NC_073303.1, from coordinate 169,469,254 downwards.
AAAAAGAAAAAATAAATTCTGATTTTAATATATATATTTTTAAATCGATGGTCTTTCAGATGCCTACCCTGCAGAGGCAGATGCTTCCATAATACGAACACTTAAAACTCCTCAGCAGGTTCTCTTAACCCATTGGGTTATTTGTACAGATAAATGAAGCAAATAAAGCAAACAATATGATGTAGGAATGGGAAGAGAGGGAAATATTGGATTAATTATTTAGAGATATTAATTTGAAAAGATAACATTAGTCAGAAGTTAGCAAATTATTTTTGTCAATGGCTAGATAGTATTTTAGATTTTGTGGACCAGCTGTTTCTGGTCTCTGGATAACCAACAATGTAGTATGAAAACAGCTATGGATAACATGTAAAATATGGATGTGCTTCAACAAAATCTGCAGAAACAGGAGAAAGACTGAATTTAACTTAGAGTTCATGGTATACCTAACACATGTATAGGTGTTAGAAATGGTACTGTTACTTGTAAATCGACCAAACTTTCACCCCATGATTTCTATTTTAGGTTTTTGATCCTAAAATTCAGAGGCTAGAGTTAAAAATTCAGAAGGTTTTAGCATTTTAGCATTTCAAAATTCACTGATAGATGGTCTTTCGAAGTATCTCTAAGAATAGTAGGTTGGGAATCTATTCTCCAATATTTAAGTGTCTTAATCAAGAAGAATATAATTAGTTTATTTTTATTCTGACATTAGTTAGGTTAAAGTAGGAAATTTTAAATAACCACTGGATTTGTAATTTTTGGATTCTTCATTTTTGGAGGTCATATACTTCATTTATAGAACAGGTAAATGCAATACTATTTAGAAAGATTTCAAGGGCATTTTACTTTTAAGAATATATTTTTATTGTTATTATAGTTAGGTAGCAGGATACAATATCATTAACATTTATGGTTTTAATATTCACAGAGGTATTACAGTTAATAGGGCACTTGCCTTGCACTTTTCTGACCCAAAGTTGACTCCAAGCACCTCTTATCAACTCCTGAGCCTGCCAGGAGTTATCCCTGAGCACAGAGCCATAAGTAAGTTCTATGCACCATCAGATGAGACCGAAAACAAAATCAAAAACAAAATATATTCACAGTTACTGATTTTCACTACCACCAAAGTATTTAAGATCATTTAAGACTCACCAGTATTGTTTTATGCTATTTCTAGTCCACCTCATAGAAATAGACTTTCTAATATTGCAGATGAGTATTCGGGATCATAGAGCTGGTCTACCAAAAAAGGACAAATTGGCCTTTATAAACTATGTTTTTTTTTTTTTTTTAAAAAAACAACTTTACTGGGAAAATTCCTTTGCTGGAATACCTCATTACCCAGCAATGTAGAATAAATGGGGCATTGCTCAGTATTGATTTGCCACCATAGCCTCTGTAACTAAATGTGGCCTGAGGCAGTCCTGCAAACAGAGGATTCCAGAATGTTTAATTGTTGCTTGAATAAATTTCCATTGTCATTACACAGAAATCAGAATTCACTCTTATACCAATGTTATTTTAAAAATAACCTTTATACCAATGTTACTTTAAATATAACCCTTATAACTTCTTCTGCATGTCAAAATCAGTCACCAATTACAGGAATACAATCAACTGTAGATAGAAAAAGTAGTTTGACTGCAGTGTGACTCAAAACTTTAAATATACAAGTGATCATCTCTACCCAATTTTACTGTTTAAGTTCTTGCATATATAAATTTTATTGAGAGTGTCTCGATTACTTTTCTCTGTGCCAGATACAGAATAAAACTCCCTTACATAGACAAAAAAATACAATTCAATGCTCTTTGTATAGGCTTTCACATGAATTGGAACTACTCTGTGAGATTATTCCAATAGTGGCTAAATAGAAGTCTATCAACAAACACATTTATTAATAGTAGCTTAAATAAAATTAATTTTTAAAAACATTTTATGCTTTATGAGTTTTTTCATAAAGATGATTAACCTTTTAACATATAAAACAGAAATATTTCTATATATCATCTATTGACTTTCTCTTTGTCAAAGGCAGTATGTACAAAGGCAAGAGTCTGACTCAGGGCATGGGTGGGGAGTCACGGCCATTGCGGGTGTGAGTTGAAATTACTGCATACTTACCCTCACATAATTGAATGTCAGCACTTCTGTAAGTGTAAACACATAACCTCATGACAATAAAAAATAATTAGGGACAAAATATGATTAATATCTGTTTGGACAGAGTGAATACTGAGAATTCATGATATCTTTATGTTTCACAACAAAGAGCAGATAGAGCAATTTGTGTTCATGGATATTCTGTGACATGGATTTTGGTTCAACTTTATGTGACCAAGTTCCGTGAATCACTAAGTCTAATCCATTGACCCCATACAACTATTTTAAAATTTGACATTGTTCCATTATTAAAGTTTCTAGATGAAGACTCCCTACTAATCAGAAAAAAATTAAAGTGAGCATTATCTGTTCTATTACATTTTTCAGTCTTTGCTTTAAGGATTGGAGCAATAGTACAGTAGGTAAGGTGCTTGCCTTGCATGCGGCCGACCTGGGTTTGATTCCTCCATCCCTCTTGGAGAGTCCGGGAAGCTACTGAGAATATCCCACCGCAATGCAGAACCTGGCAAGTTACCCATGACATATTCGATATGCCAAAAACAGTAACAAGTCTCACAATGAGTCGTTACTGGTGCCCACTAGAGCAAATCGATGAACAACGGGACACAGTGCTACAGACAGACAGACCACTTTAACAAGAATGCTTGAAGATGTGAGATAATTGGAAGAGATATTCCTATCCATTTGTTTCACTAATAAAACTATGTGAAGACACTAGACTCACATAAAGGTTGTTGTCACACAATTTTTGTTTGTTTGTTTGTTTGTTTGTTTGTTTTGAGAGAAACACTTAGGAGATCTCAGAGTTTATTCCTGGCACTGTATTTAGGGGCAATCCTGCTCATGCTTCAGAGACCACGATCCATGCCAGGGATCAGTGTGTGGTTGTCCATGTTCAAGGCAAGCAGTTTATCGTTTATCTCCTGTACTATCTCTTTAGTCCCTTGACTCTCATTTTTTTTAAAGAAATGCTTCAGATATATTAAAAATTTGGGTGAGTTATTTACCACTGTTATTTATTAAATTGTGGTAAATTGTGTTTATTTACCACTGTTATTTATTAAATATTTATTGGTTATTGAGCCAATACTTAAACATTAATAAAGTTCTCCCAAAGAACATCAAAGGATATGGACACAGGCCCACAAAGCATCTGGAAAATAAAAAATATAAGTGGACAGCAAGTACAGAAAACAGACAGTAAGAAACAGAAGACAATAGAGACCAGGAATAAAACATGGATCAACATAGGATTCAAACAAAGAGAAGAATGAGAGATCACTAAGCAGTTCCTGGGCTTGCAGTAATGGGTGCAGAGGTTCTTGATTCTGGGGTTGCTAAATCCCACAGTGATATACATAAAAGCTATAAAAATAAGAGATATTAAATAAAGACTAGAAACACTGCAGATATTTAGAGTTCTGCATCATAATTTTTTATGTTGTTCACAGGACCTGGAAGGCAGCAAGTTATGCTGCAATATCTTTCCTGATTATATAATGTTTGAAATTATATCAAGGAATAGCTAGGGTCTAAAATGATGAATAACTAGGATGTTATTTTTCTGAAATTTTTATTAATCAGATATCTTTATGTCCCCAGATATATTAATAAATACTTTTTAAAAGAAATGAGAATTAAACAAGGAAAAACAAGTCTTTGTTTTCTAGACATTTCTAATTTTACAGCTACAGTGCATATGCACACACATGTACGTCAATAACTTTATAGCTTTTAGTTGAAAATATATCAAACTCTGACAAGATTGACAAAAATCTCTGTATAATCATTAATGTAGAGAATCACAGGAAAATTAGATTTATAGGTTTGGTTTTAAGAAAAAAATAAACAAGGAGACTAAGAAAAAATAGCATCTGTTAGAAAATAAATCATTTCTATCAGAGTGTAGACTTTTAAAAAGGTATTTTATATTCTCTATTAAAGTTGCTCATCACCAATGCTCTTTGGGTTCATATTGTATGGAAAAGCAATGCTTGAGGCAAAAGGTTGAATAATTTCTTAACAAGAAGAAAGTACTATGAGATTTTCAAAAAATATACAGAATGTTTCTCTAATAAGCACATTAATAACTTGCAAATGTGTTGTCACATTTATGGCAACAATTTATAGTACATTTCTCCCTAAGTATATGAATTTCTGCATTAATTTAAGGAAAACAAAAAGGGGAATAAGAACTAATCAACATGGCTTCTTCAAATAGTTTTAAACTTAAAATTTAATTGACTCAAATGTTCTACTATGTGTTGACAGTTTTTATCTATTAAAGTACAATGCTACTCTACACATTTGCTCACATCTGAATTTAGATTATTGAGTTACTTTGTGTGCCCTTTCTTAATACTTTTGTTGTATAGAGTAGTAACTTTATTATTCGATTCCATTTTAAACTTACAGAGTAAAATACTATTTATTAACAATTCAAAGTATTGTATATGTTGGCAAATATTACCATGCAATAAGGCAAATGGTTCTATTTTCATAAATATTATCACCAGAGTGTTGCTGCTAGAATTACTTCTGCCATACTTTGAAGGATTTTTAAATATTATTTGTAAAGTGCACTTCAGAATCCTTATTATGTTTGTATAAGTCACAAACTAAATGCAATTTGAGTATCCACAAGTAAATATATATTTCTTATATAGAGAGATACCAATATATATAGATACTGTAGAAGCTAGCACATGGAAAAGTATGTGAGTTTAGAAACTAATCAGGTACCATTTGAAATTTATTTTCCATGTCACTTCAGACAAACCATTAAGAATATGGGGTTCCCATTTATCTATAGTGTAAAATAATTAGAACACCTATTTCATAAGGTGATTGCAATCCTAAAAGTGCCCCTTTAAAAAGATATTTCAGACAGAATTAATATGTTTATTGTCTACTGACTGTACTATTATTGTTGTTGCTATTTTTGTCATTAACATATTTTAAAGATCAAATAGAAGACATGCAACTAATCTTTGGGAAGGAAAGTATCAGGTGCGATACAGGAAACACAAAAGTTCTGCTGCTATGTATCCCATTTTGCATTCTCAGACATCTATTCACAGCAAATTTAATTCTGAAGTTGGCAAACATAAATCTTAAAGAAGTTATTTTCCAAAATCTCGCAGCACATGTTATAGAGAAGATTTTATGTCCGTTTTGTATAACTAAATCCTTGTTGTTAAAAGTTATACTATATATATATATATATATAAAGATCTTGTAATGTCTAAAGCAATATCATTTAGTAATTTATGTTTTCTAATGGGAATTTTCAATTTTATATAATTTAAAGCAATTGTACACATTGTGATCTAATGTTTATTAGTAGAATATTTAATTAAATTGGCTATCCAGAAGAGGAAATTGATTTATCACAATGACTTTATATTTTGTTATAAAGCAAACCACTTTACTCAAGTAAACCACTTGAGACCAGTGGTTTACTACTGATATAAAAGTATAGTTATCACATTAACTAAAATAATAAAACAAATCAGACTTTTGAGAACATTATTCACCATTGTTCACCAAAGCATAACTACTATAATTCAATAGTTTGAAATGTAGTTAACTTATAAAATATTAATTAAAGACATTATCACTAGACAAATTCATTATAGCCAAAGGGTCTATGACACTACTGACAAAGGTCAAATTATATTAAAGCATTTGTTTATTTTTTGTTTGTTTGTTTTTTCTTAAATCATCATGGGATACAATTACAAAGCTTTCATGATTGAGATGGTTTAGTCATACAATGATGGAACACCTATCCCTCCACCAGTGTACCTTTCCCACCACCAATGTCTCCAGTATCCCTCAAACCACCACCACCCAACCTCTCCTCCTACCTTTATGGAAGGCACATTCCTTTTTAATCTCCCTACTTTGGGGCATTATGGTTTGTGATACAGATACTGAGAAGCCATCATGTTTGATCCTTTGTCTACTTCCAGCACACATCCTCCTGAGCAATCCCTCCAACCATCATTGACTTAACTGTACCTTCTCTTTCCCAACTGACTTTTTCCCCAGCACATGAGGCAGGCTTACAACTGTGGAGCAATGCTCCTAGATCTGGCCTCTACTGTCCTTGAGTGTTAGTCTCATACTATGTTATTTTATATTCCACAAATGAATGCAGTAAGTAATCTTAAATAGGAATGAACAGAAATAAAGAAAGCATGCAACAGTGTAACACCTTTGAAGTGCCTCTGAGTAAGTAATAATCATTTCAGTCTTAAACAAATATTGAAAGAAGATAAAATAGGCTACTAATATTCAAGAGGAAAATATGTGACTTTCCCAATTAATCTTGAATAAATAATGAAAAATTCTCAAAATAGAATAAACTCACTAATCAGACAGTGATATCTTGAAGTCATAAAAAGATGGAAGAATAGAGGATTGAAGAAATGATTCATTTGTATTTAGTTTAGGAATGAAGGAGACAAAAGACTTTTATGTGCTTAACTTTTTCAACTGAAATTAGTTAATTTTTTTAAAGATGTTTTTTGGAAGAACAAATGATTGAAACAGAGATAAAAAGAGAAGGGTACTTGGAAATAAAAAATTACTCAACTTTAAACAAGAACAACATAAGGGATTCTCCATTCTGAGGTTGTGCATATTTCAATTTGGAACATTATATTTTTTCTCAATTTATGAGGCTCTCTCACCTTGTAAAAGAGCATATTCTACTTTCAGTGCATTACTTGCTATCTCTCTCATTCTCTTATATTCTCTTATATTCTCTCCTTCCTTATATTCCTGAAACAAAACTATTTTAATTTCCAAAAATAAGATAAATTGCCTTTATATCTATTTTAAAGATATTGAAGATAAGTAAGCAAATCCATATTCAAAGTTATGCCTTATTAGTGCATTGTTCACCTGTTATTAGACCATAAGTAATCAATTAAAAGTTTTTCACTGTGCAGTAAAACTCTAATCTAGGGGACTGAAAAGATAGTACAGTGGGTAGAGCACTTGCCTTGCATGTGGCCACTGGGTTCAATCCCCAGAACCTCGTGGGGTCGCCCAAGGCCCTCCAGGACAGATCCTTGAGTAAGGAGCAGTAATAAGCCCTAAGCGAAGAGAAGTGTTGCCCTAAAACAAAACAAATGAATAAAAACAAATAAAACTCTATTATGGGAGAATTTTATACATCAAAAATTTAATATTATATGTTCATCGCAGCGCTGTTTACAATAGCCAGAATCTGGAAAAAACCTGAGTGCCCTAGAACAGATGACTGGTTGAAGAAACTTTGGCACATCTATACAATGGAATACTATGCAGCTGTTAGAAAAAAATGAGGTCATGAAGTTTGCATATAAGTGGATCAGCATGGAAAGTACCATGCTAAGTGAAATGAGTCAGAAAGAGAGAGACAGACATAGAAAGATTGCACTCATCTGTGGAATATAGAATAATAGACTAGGAGACTAACACCCAAGAATAGTAGAAATAAGTACCAGGAGGTTGACTCCATGGCTTGGAGGCTGGTCTCTCATTCTGGGCAACTCAGAGAAGGGAACACCAAGTAAAATGTGGTTGGAGGTCATGTGGGGGAAGGGTGATGCGTGCCGAATGTAGACTAGAGACTGAACACAATGGCCACTCAACATCTTTATTGCAAACCACAACACCTAATCATAGAGAGAGAACATAAGGGAATACCCTGCCATAGTGGCAGTGTGGGGTGGGGGGGAGACGGGACTGGGGAGGGTGGGAGGGATGCTGGGTTTACTGGTGGTAGAGAATGGGTACTGGTGAAGGGATGGGTTATCGAACTTTGTATGGGGGAAACATGAGCACAATAATGTATAATTCATTTCAATTCTTAATGTAATTTTATTAGATCAATAAAGTCCAGAGGACAAAAAAAATTTAATATATTATCTAAGTTCTTGGGACTCCAAGCCAAGCTGTTTTCACTCGGGCACCCCAGAAGGGGGAGGGTGAGAACGCTCATCCCCCCAAGGGACCCAGCCCCCAGTAGCCGACCTCCACTACACAACTGGCGCCCAGCTCCAGGCCGCTTTCCAGACATATTATAAGACACTTCCAACCCATTTTCCATAATTACATCATATTTGATGGAGTTCAGATAGTAGGAAACAAATCATAGTGATTAATATATGTTTACATATATATGTATATACATATGCATATGTGTGTATATATATATATATATGCAATCTATCCGTGGCATATTCTATATGCCAAAAACAGTAATGACAGGTCTCATTGCCCTGACCCTGAAAGATCCTCCAATCATTGGGAAGGAGCGTAAGGAGAGGCTGCTAAAATCTCAGGGCTGGGAGCATTAGAGACGTTACTGGTGCCTGCTCAAGTAAATCGATGAACAACGGGATGATAGTGATACAGTGATACAGTGATCAAAATTCTTATGATCTACTATTGGACTATTTTAGGATTTACACTTTTGATCCTCATTGAAAAATTTTATTGCTCTTTTAGACATTTAGAAAAATGTTTTTAGTTTTTATTGAATCAATAAAAATCAGAGAGTCTCTTGCCTGCATGCCTGACTGTCTTCCCCAGGGCCCCTCAGAGGGGATGGGCTACAGCTTCCCTCCCCCCGCCCCAGCAGAGCTCCTGGCAGCCGAAGACCACTGGAACCTAGCTACAGCCATGCTCGAGGCCCCTCTCCATACAGTTTGGACAGGCCTCATGCATAAAGGTACCGGCAGAGGAACCCAGGTGTGTGTAATCCCATCAATGGCCAACATCCAGAGAGAGACTTAAAAGCAAGCACCCAGAAGCTCACTGCCTCAAAGCTACAAAGATATCTTGTAGCCTACTTCTCCCTCTGGGAGAAACTGGCAAGCTTCTGAGAGTTTCCTGCCCACATGGGACAGCCTTGCAAGCTTCCCATGGTGTATTCATATGCTAAATCCAGAAACAAGCTGGATCTCATTTCCTTGACCCTGAAAGAGCCTCCAGTGGGACATCGTTGGGAGGGCCAAGTCGAGATAAACTTATAAGATCTCAGGGAAAGGAAAAAATGAGAGGTTACTGAGCTCACCAGAGAAATTGGTGATTAATGGAATTTCGTGATCGTGATTGAATCAATGAAAAATACAGTTACAAAGTTGACTATGATCGGGCTTCAGTTATACAATATTCCAACATTTGATCTGTCATTCACTAGTGTACATTTCAATTTCCCTCTGTCCACACCCTCACCCACCAGGCTTGTTTCTCTCTCTCTCTCTCTCTCTCTCTCTCTCTCTCTCTCTCTCTCTCTCTCTCTCTCTCTCTCTCTCTCTCTCTCTCTCTCTCTCTCTTTTAGGCATTATGTCTTGCAATAGAGAAAGATTATCATGTATATCCCTTTACCTATTTTCAACATTAGTTCTTGATCAGAGTGATCATTTCTAAATATTACTGTCACATTTCCTCCGCCCCTCTTGGAGAACCTGGCAAGCTACCGAGAGTATCACGCCCACACGGCAGAGCCTGGTAAGCTACCCGTGGTGTATTGTATATGTCAAAACAGTAACGATGCCTCACAATGAGAGACATTACTGGTGCCTTCTCTAACAAATCGATGCGCAAAGGGATGACAGTGACAGTGACTGTCATATTGGACCCTTCTCTATCCTAACTGCCCTTTACGCAAACCTGTGGAAAGCTTTCAACCATTAAGCAGTTCTCCTTGCCCCTGTTTTCATGGCCTTAGATATTAGTCTCATATTATCTATTTTTAGTATCCTACAAATGAGTGCAGTCATTGCATATATATGTTCCTCTCCTTCAGACTCATTTCATTCAACATGATACTCTCCATTTTCATCCATTTAAAGCAAATTTCATGACTTCATTTTTCCTGTGTAGTATTCCACTGTGTGGATATACCACTGTTTCTTTATCCAGTTGTGTTCTTGAGCACTGGAGTTGTTTCTAGATTCTGGCTGTTGTGAATAGTGCTGCAATGAACATAGACGTGCACATGATGTTTCTGCTGTGTGTTTTTAGGCCACCAGTGTATATACCCAGTAGTGGTATTGCTTGGTAAATGGGTGCTCGATTTCTAGTTGTTTCTAGTTGTTTTGAGGATTGTTCATATTGTTTTCCAAAAAAGGCTGGACCAGTTGGCATTCCAACCAACAATGAATGAAGTGGAGGATGGGGTGGGGATCGTGTGAGGGATACTGGGATCATTGGTGGAAGAGAATGGGCACTGGGGTGGGATGGGTAAACGATCACTGTATGACTGAGATGCAAACACGAAAGTTAATAAGTTTGTAACTATACCTCACAGTGAATCACTAATTAAAAAAATTAAAATAAATAAGCAATGAATGAGAATCTCTTTCTTCTCAAATCCTGTCAGCATTGGTTCTTCTTATTCTTATTCTATGCGCCAGTCAGTGGTATGAGATGATACTCATTATTGTTTTGATTTATATCTCCCTGATGATTAATGACAGTATTTTTCATGGGTCTTTCAAGCCATTTGAATTTCTTGTTTCAGGAAGTTTCTGTTGAATTTTTCTCCCTATTTTTTGGTGAGGTTCTATGTTTTTCCTTGTAAGGTTTTTCCAATTAATATCTTTTATATTAACCCCTTCTCAGGTGTGTAGTAAGTAATTTTTCCCATTCCATATTCTTTCTCTCTTTGTATTTTGGTCACTGTTTCTTTTGAGATGCAGAAGACTCTTCGTTTAATGTAGTCCCTTTTGTTAATCTTTGCTTCCGGTTGCTGGATCAGTGGTGTTTTATCTTTAAAAATGCCCTTAGTTTCAGAGTCATAGAGAATTTTGCCTATGTTTTTTCCCATATACCGTATGAATTCCGGTCTAATATTGAGGTCTTTCATCCATGTTAATCTGACTTTTGTGCATAGTGTTCAATAGAAATTTGAGTTCACCTTTTTACATGTAACTGCCCAGTTTTCCTTGCATCATGTGTTGAGGAGGCTTTCCTTGCTCCATTTCATATTTCTTCCTCCTTTATCAGAGATCAAATGATTATATATTTGAGGTTCTGTGTCAGGATACTCATCTCTATTCCATTGATCTGCAGGTCTATCTTTATTCCAATACCATTCTGTTTTAATTACTACTACTTAGTGGTACATTTAGAAATTGGGGAAGGTGATGCTTCCCATCTTCTTTTCCCCAATATTGCTCTAGCTATTCTTGAGTGTTTATTATTTCATATGAATTTCAGGAGTGTTGGATCTATTTCTTTGAAGAATGTCATGGGTATCCTTAATGAGAATGCACTGAATATGATAATGCTTTGGAGATTATAGCCAATTAGAAGGGGTATTTTTTGCAGGAACAATAAGATTTTAAATTTTACAATCAATATTACCACATTTTTTAAATTGCCAACTTGTTTCTAATAAAGTTTACCTATTACTTCTATGCATTTTTAAAATCCGTATTCAGTGTGACTTTTTTATATATATTATGAAATAAGTAACTTTTCTTGACTAATTCCTGCCACTATGCCTTCCATTACTATACAGATAAAAACAGGAAAAGTGGAAATTCTTGTCTTGTGCATTATCTCAGAGGGAAGTCTTTTAGTTTTCTGGGTTTTTTTTCCCTGTTGAGGATAGTACTAGCCGTGAATTTCCTGTAAATGGTTGTTACTATCTTTAGGAATTTTGCTTTTATCTCTATCCTGTTGAGGGTTTTTATCATGAACAAGTGATAGATTTTGTCAAAAGCTGTTTATTTCAGCATCCAATAATGTAATAATTTGATTTTTATCTCTTGTTAATATGGTGCATTAGGTTCATTTATTTGCATATATTGAACAATCCTCGCATGCCGAGAATTAATCCCACTTGCTCAGGGTACATGATCCTTTTGATATGTTGTTAGATTCAGTTTGCTAAGATTTTGCTCAGGATTTTTGCATTATCAGTGAAATTGGTTTGGTTTTCTGTTTGTAAATAATAGCTCTATCTGCTTTGCATATTGGTGAGTATAGTGCCTTAATAAAATCTGTTTGGAGCAGTGCCTGTTTCTTTAGAAATATTTTGAAAGACAAATTAAGAAAAATAGGTAGCAAGTCTTCTTTGAATATTTGATAGTAATACTAATGAACCAGGACCTTTAATCTTGGTGAGAGTTTTAATTAATGTCTCAATTCCCTTTCTCTTGATTGGATATGGCCAGGGTTTCTACTTTCTCCTGAATCAGTTTTGGGAAATCATGTAACTCTAGTATCTCCTCCATTTCTTCCAATTTTTCACGTTTGATAGCATATTGTTGTTCTTAATGACCTATTAAAATCTTTTATATTTCTGAATAGTCAGTTGTAATTTCCCCCTTTCATCCCTGATTTACTTTTTCCTTTGTCAATCTAAGGTTTAGTCTCTCTTGCTTACTCTTTTAAGGAATAAACTCATGGTTTAATTGACTCTGCATTATTTTTTGATATCCTATTACTGCTTTCAGATCTAGATTTTATTATTTCCTTCCTTTTGCTTGTTTTGCAATTGATTTGTTGCTCCAGTTCTGGGTTCTTAAAATAAGTGTTCAGTTTGTATATTTGAGCTTTTTCTTCTTTGCTAATTCAGTCCTGTGTCCCTATGAACTTCTGTTAGCTCTGCCTTTGCTGTGTCCTACAAATTCCGGATATTTGCTTCTTCATTCGTATTCATTTTGAGGTATCTATTTATATCTTCTTTGATTTCCTCTATGAACCAATGTTATTTAGCAATATTTTGTTCAGTTTTCAGGTATTGTATGATTAATTTTAATCTTCATACTACATTGGTCTGAGATAAAATCTCTGCACTTGTGACTTTATTTATGTTTACAGCATGACCTAGTATGTGGTCTATCTTGAAATATGTTACAGGCATACTAAAGAAAAATGTATATTTAGCTTATTAGAGTGGAAAGCCCTATGCCAGTTAATTCCAATGCTTCCAGTTCCTCATTAGAGAGTATATTTCTTTACAGATATTATGTCTATTTGAACTGTCCAATGGTGAAAGTGAGATGTTGAAGTCTCCCACAATTACTGTGCTTCCATCAATGTGCTTTTGTAGATCTGTATCACTGTTGTCCTGTTGTTCATCAATTTGCTTGAGCGGGCACTAGTAACGTCTCCATTATGAGAATTGTTACCATTTTTGGCATATCAAATATGCCACAATTAGCTTGCCAGGCTCTGTGGACAGGACACTCTCAGTAGCTTGCTGAGCTCTCTGAGAGGGATAGTAAAATCAAACCTGGGTCTGCTGCATGCAAGGCAAATTTGTAGACCTATGAGCAATAAATAAAATTTGCTGCCACTTCAGTGTATGTATGTTGACAAACATTAAGGCGTAATTTTCTAAAGATTCCTTAACCAGTATTGACCATACCTATCCTTTATTACTTTTGTTTAGCTTGAATGCAATATTGTCTACTATAACTCTCTCTGCCTTTCTTCCCTTCATGCCCTCACCATTACCATGTACAACTGCTATACATCTTTTCATTGAGAACTTGTATGTAACCTATGGGATTCGAGTGCATTTCCTGTAAGCAACAGATTATTTACTGAGTCATCCGGCTACTCTAATTTTCTTTTACAAAGGAATTCAACCCATTGACTGACAATAATTCATAATTTCAGAATTATTAATAGGGAGAACATTGTTACCTATTTTTTCTGTGTGGGATAGGGTTGTTTTGCAAATGGACATTTGCTTTTTAAAGGTAGTCTTTCAATCATTCTTCCATGGTTGCTTTAGTTATAGCAAGTCACCAGCTCTTGTTTGTTTGAAAATGTTTTTATCTCTCAATTAAATTTCAATGACAATTGTTGTAAGGCAGTGGACTCTAGGTTACAGTACCATGAATATGGTAATTCACTCTTTTATTGCTTGTGTGATTTTATATGAAAAATCTGTTGGGCTTTTTATATGATTTCCTTTGAATTTTTTATGTTTTGCTTTATTTTGATGCTTTTAATAATCTCTCTCTATGGTTCTTGCCATTATGATTACAATCAGTCCTAGTGTTGTTCTCTCTGAATCTATTTTGTTTGGTAAAATTTGGTCCTCTTGAATCCGTAGAGAAGTCTCCATGCAGAGAATGGAGAAGTTCTGAGTTATTATCTCTGCCATCAGTCATTCTTTCCTTTCTCATTTTCCACTCCTCCCGGTATACCTGTGATTCAAGGATCATTCCTTTTGCTATTATTTAAGTATCTTAAATTTTATTTTATTTTATTTTTATTGCTTGTTTGTTTGGGGGACACACCCTGCAGTGTTCAGGATTTACTCATGACTCTGTACTTAGGACTCACTACTGGTAGGCTCGGGAGAGCATATGGGATGCCAGGGATCAGATCAGGGTTCATTGCTTTCATGCTAGCTCCCTACTCACTGTACTATAGCTATGGCTTCCTTTCATTCTTTTATTTACTTTTATTTTTAATGAACTTATTCATTTATTTATTTTGGTTTTGGGGACCATGGGACTGGAGCGACAGCACAGCTGGTAGGGCATTTGCCTTTCACGCGGCTGACAGGGTTTCGATTCCTCCGTCCTTCTTGGAGACCCCGGTAAGCAACTGAGAGTATCCCACCTGCATGGCAGAACCTGGCAAGCTTTCTGTGGCATATTCAATGTGCCAAAAACAGTAACAACAAGTCTCACAATGGAGACGTTACTGGTGCCCGCTCGAGCAAGTCGATGAGCAATAGGAGGATAATGCTACAGTGCTACAGTGCTTGGGGACCACACCAGGAAATATTCAGGGGTTACTCCTGGCTCTGCACTCAGAAATTACTCCTGAGGATACTCAGGGGATCATATGGAATGCCAGGATCAAACCCAGGTCAACCAAATACAAGGCAAGCAACACTGTACTATTGCTCTGGCCCCTATTTTTATTGATTTTAAGTGTATATAAAATCCAGTTTTGATACAACTCTAGATTTGATATCGATTATATAACATAGGATGGTTGCACTCATGGGCGGAATATAAAAAGGTATAGTATGAGACTAATACCCACGGACATTTGAAACTAGGATCAGGAGGAATGATCAATTGTTGGAAGCTTGCCACAACTCTGTGTGAGAGCAAGGGCAGTTGGATAGAGAAGAGATCACTATGACAGTGATAGTTAGAAATATTCACCCTGACTAGAACTGAGTTCTTAAAGTAGGTAAAGGTAAGTAAAGGAATATACATGATATGCTTTCAGTTCCTTTATTGCAAGCCATAATGCCTCAAAAGAAAGAGAAAGCAAAAGAAAGAACAATCCAGTGAGCTAGGGAGAGAGAGAGAAAGAGAAAGAGAGAGAAAGAGAGAGAGAGAGCCTGCCTTAGAGGCACTGGGGAGGGGGAGTTTGTGGGTGGAAAACTTTGACATTGTTGTCAGGAAATGTACTCTGTTGAAGAGAGAGGTGTTGGAACATTGTATAGCTGAAACCTAATCATAATAAACTTTGTAACTGTGTATCTTATGTTGATTCAATTAAAAAATAAAAGGAGTATTAGTCTCATACTAATTGTTTTATGTCCCACAAATGGGTACAATTCTGTCTGTGCTTCTCCTTCTGACTCATTTCACTCAGCATGAGACTCTCCATATGGATCCATTTATAAAGAATTTCATAACTTCAGTTTTCCTAATAGATGTCTGGATCTTCAATGTATAGGTGTACGATAGCTCATCTGTTCTCTGGCACTCAGGTTGTTTCCAGATTCTGGCTATTGTGAATAGTGCTGCAATAAACATAAAGTTGCAGGTGGCATTTCTGCTGTGTATTTTTGCACTCCCAGAATATTTTTCCAGAAGTAGTATTTCTAGGTCATACAAAAGCTCAATTTTCAGTTTTTTGAGGAGTACCCATATTGTTTTCCAAAGAGGTTGGACCAGTTGGCATTCCTTTAACCAATTAATGACAGTCCATTTCTCCCGAATCCACATCAACACTGATTGTTCTTGTTCTTTTAGATGCGTGCCAGTCTATGAGGTGTGAGAGGATATCTTATGATATTCCTTTTGTTTTGATTTGCCTCTCCCTGATGATGAACATTGTAGAGCAAGGGCCAGGAGGATTGGTCCACGGTTGGAAGCCTGCCTCAGGTGCTGGGGGAGAAAGCACTTGGGATAGAGAAGGAACCGCTACTACGATGGCAGTTGGAAATGATCACTTTGATAAGAACTGAATACTGAAATTAGATAAAGAATGAACATGAGAACCTCTCAGTATCTTTATTGCAAACCATAATGTGCAAAAGGAAAGAGGAAGGGAGGGAGAGAGACAGACAGACAGACAGACAGACAAAGAAAAAGAGAGAAAAGTGCCTGCCATAAAAGCAGGCTGAGACTGAGAGTGGCTGGTGGCAGGAGGGACACCGGAGTCATCGGTGTTGGGAAATGTACTTGTACACTGGTGGAGGGATGGGTGTTTGGAACATCGTATGACTGGAATCCAATCATGAACATCTTTGTAACTGTGTATTTTATGATGACTCAATAAAAAATAACAAAATTAAATTAAAATTAAAGGAGCAAGAAAATCAATAAAATAAAATGAATTATAGAATATGGCCTGCAGAAAACTTTAGTGTTACTGTGCTAGAGGTAAATTTTATTTATCTTCCTACACTTTTTAATACTGCAGGTATTAACTTTAAACATTTGAAATTCACAATTTTAGTTTGTCAAATGGTTTTGATAGTTTAATGCAAATAAAATGCTAAAATAAATGTTTGATTTTTCCAGTAGGATTATATACAAATTCATTTTAAATACTATAATTGAAAAGTATACCAAGTGTTTGTATCAAGTCATTAACTAACACACATTATTTTGTTTGGGAATCCAAATTGAGATCATATAATTGTTAAGACAGTAAATATTTATCAAATAAAATGGGAGACTTTTTTCTTGTTTTATTTATATGGTAGGCTGCCAAACATACAATTGTTGTTCAACAAATATTTGACATTATTTAAATGTTTACAACATTTCAGTTCTGAAAGTAACATAAAAGTTTCACAATGAATACCCAAGGAGTTAGCTGATTCAATATAAGCTAATAAAAATTAAAGGAGCAAAAAAATAAAACACTCACAGTTTCAAAAGCATTTAAGAACTTTGGCTGGAGAAATAGTCTGGATGAGGTACTTGCCTTATTAGCAGCAGATCCATGTTTGATCTCTGACACTTTTTATAGTCCCTTAAATTCACCAGGAGTGACCCTTGCCAGCAAAGTCAGAAGTAAGCCTTAAGCACCACTGGGTGTGACAAAAAAAATCATAAGAATTTAGAAATTGTATCTCTGTATTATGAGCTATAATTTACCACACTGAAATGAAATAGTGGAGAAATATTTATATTATTAAATATTAATAATTTTAATTAAATGTTCTTTATAGATTGCAGGGATAATGTGATATGTGCATTATGGAACCAATAATAAATATATTCAATGGTTTAAAGAGGGAAAACAGGCATTTCATTTCGAAGCCTCCTGTGTCCAAATTTGGTGTAATTTTTTTTTTACTTTTTGGTACTCTCTCTTCTCATATATCCTACCTAAATCTCTTTGTTTCATAAATAAATTGGAAAAAATATTAATTTAAAATATACATATTGTATCATAATTTGTGATAATACTTAATCCCATAAAATGAGTTAAAATTTAATTTTACAAGATTATATATGGATGCTCCCCCTTCTTTGGGTACTGTTCAAATAAGAATGAGCAAATTATAAATCAAACTCTTCTTGGTATATGCTTAAAGAAATTATCTAATAATATAGTTAAAAAATCATAATTTGTGCTAAGTGTGTGACTTTGGGATGCATTTGTTCTATGTAAGGATAACTCTTCTTGAACATTTTTTTCTGTTTCTTCTTTCTATTTTACTTAAAACTTCTGCCCATCAAATTGTTTTCTAATCTTAACTTGTCAATTGAATTCTATCGGAAGACTACATAGTCAACTCCCATAAATACTGTGATTTTTCAGGTAAAGCTTATTTATAAAAAAATACCATTGCATGAGAATTGATATATAAAATGTTTTCTAATAATCTGATACAAATCATGTTTCACTGAACTTCACTCTAAATCAGATTCTTAAGAATCATCAAATTCTAATGTGCAGCAACTATTCAATTCAGAGTACTGTCATTATGGTAGAATAAATGTTTGCCCTCCCTTGGTTTATCTTTCCTTAACTAGAATTCTATGGACCACTAAGTTGTTGCTAAGGTGACAACATTCATATAATTTTGTTATATGACTTAATATTTAGGGTTTAAACAACCACTTTAATAAATGTCAAATAATATTAAAAATTTAGTTGTGCATGACCTTGAAATTATTTATTGCTTGGATTATTTTCTTAGCTACAGATTACTCTATATACCCTTTTAACATAATTCAGTGTTACATTTGAATCTGTTGGTTCAAGCAACCAAAAATATTCCAGTTTATCCTCTCTGTCATAAAAGTATTGTTTATAATTTAACATTTTTATTTGTATGTTTTAAATATGATAGATTATTTTTTAAGAAATTATATAGGATCTGTGACAGAGCCCTGAGTTATGTAATTATAGACCTAACCTTCTAAGAATATGGAATATGACAAATTGATAGTGTAGATATATATATTTTTTATTTTGAGGGTCACACCTGGCAATGCACAAGGCTTACTCC
Source organism: Sorex araneus (assembly GCF_027595985.1). Classification (NCBI taxonomy): domain Eukaryota; kingdom Metazoa; phylum Chordata; class Mammalia; order Eulipotyphla; family Soricidae; genus Sorex; species Sorex araneus. Next base: position 169,450,431 of record NC_073303.1, on the reverse strand, counting down.
TGGCTCTGCACTCAGGAATTAACCCTGGCGGTGCTCAGGGGATCATATGGGATTCTGGGAATCGAACCCAAGTCGTCCGCGTGTAAGGCAAATGCCCTACCTGCTGTGCTATTGCTGCAGCACCAGTGTATATATTTTTAAAGAAGTTTTTAGGCTTTAAACTATCAAGTTCAAACAAACAATAAAAAGGAAACAAAAATAAACTGCTATGTTCAAATGACTCATTGAATTATAGACCCATATTAAAAACTTTTGTTTAATAAATAAATCAATAATAATAAAGTACATTAGATCTGAATATAAACTAATATCAGTCCATTTGCTCTACCATAGTCTTGTGTCAAGTATGATTTTAGCAATATATTTACTACTCACAGAAAGTAAGATTACATTGATATTAAAATGCTTTTCAAAAAGAAAAGAGACACCTAGTGATAGATTTTTTAAATCAAAGCAAGAATACTAACTTCTATATGGTGTGAAAGTATTCTAGCTTTCATAGAAAAACTTGTTTGAATTAATGCATTCAACAAAACATTTCAACAAATTCATGTCCCTCTTATCACAAGAATCTGAGTCTTAAAATATTTTTATAAAATTTTATATTTTTTCCAAAAAAAGATGTATATTAAAAATCAGGATCCTTTAAGAAAAGTCTAAATAAATTGTACATGTTGTTCTACATTTTAAATTTTAAGAAGTGTAGTTCAACCATAAATACCTAAGTTTGAACCTAACTATATATTATTCACAGTTATTAATTTGAAATTTGTTTCCTTAGAAACGATTTCTCTTATCTTAACCCTGTAGCAACCCTTATAAACTAAGGGTAGCCATTGCTTGCTACCCTTAGTTTATAAATGTTGTATAAGCAAGGACCATTTAACATAGTGCCTAATACTTTTTAAAAAACCTTCATAAATAAGGTATTTTCAGTAAATTTCAGAATAATATGAAATAAGATCTGGTAAGAAAAATATGGAGAACTTCCACTAATACTGCTAGATTTTGGCTGCATTTTTCATTATAGAAAATCATGAGAGTGGAAGAAATTATTTCCAAGTTATAGCTCTGTTCCGGGCTTTCATTATTTCATCTGTGAACTGAATTTTGCATGTACTTGAAATATATAACATGTCCTTTCACAAAAGACCTCATTACATTTTAAGCCAGACAAGCAGAGATGTTGAGAGTCCAGGTGCTGGCTTTAGCAGCACATCCTTTTCAACAATATATAAGCTTCTTTCCACTGCAAGGCAACATACTACAGCCCTTCACATTGCCTTCCCACAGCGGAGGGGCAGGAGAGCACTTCCTGAAGAATGAGTACAGACTACAGTGGGCATAAGAAGCTGGCTCAATTTTATGGGAATTAGGAACAGCTACAGTCTCACTGTGTTTAGGGCATAATGGACTCCTTTAATTGCACATCTACAGAGCTTCCTTAGCTGCTAGGAGACCCCACTCAAGTGTTCAATGAAGGAAACCCTCTTGATTCAAAGATTCAGGATACGAGAGTTTGAATGCCCACTGCATCCTGCCCCCTGGTGCCACTCTAGCCCTCTGTTGCCTGCAGATGGCCCAGCCTGGCAAACACTTTCCTTGTTCAAAAGGAGATTAGCAGGTGTTAAAGACCACTGGCTCCTAATCAAGGACTTCCCCTCATATAATCAGAAAAAAAATGAAGAACATGGAAAAGGAAAGTTACAGATAAAAAGTCAGCAGCTGCTTGAAGCATTTTATGCAGGAAATAGATACTCATGGATTTCTGATTTGCAGAATCCTGTAGAGCTTTCCTGTAAAGCAAGAGACTTCCTGTGGCCTGTGCATGAGACTTAACTTGCCATTTCCCTTTGCTCCCCTGAATTGAACTATTGTATATATTTTTAGGCTACCATTCATGATAATATGAATTGGCAATGGAAATAGAAAATTACTGTCCACTTCAGGTATCAGAGTTGATCATCAGAGAATACAGATAACTCTGCACAAGAAATGCATTGTTATTCGTTATTGATAGCTCATCTGAATATTTTTTATTAATTTTTTTATGATCTGTGGTTACCAGGTTGATGGTTCACCATGATGGTTTGCAGTCATACTCAAAATCAGTCACTTATACCTGTAATGACTTTTGTTTTACTTTTAAAATTTTATTATGAATTTTTCTCTTTTTATATTTATTTGGGGGGAGTGTTTTTATATACAGTCCACATGAGAAATGTTTCTCTAGATAAAGAATAAATTTTGAATTGGTGAACAGATCACAAGTTCGTTTCCTGAGAACAGCAATTGTTCACAATCTCTTATAATAGAATGAATGGGGAAAACAGTTCTTCAGAAACCATATTTCCCCCACCACAACTAGATAAATTCTTTCTTTTCAACATGATCTTCTCTGAATTATGGTTTAACAGAATTCTTCTAATGACAATGCTATCAAACTGAGTTCATCTTTGCTTTAAGTTCATAAGGCTCTCCATTCTATAACATATTGCTAATTTTTTAAAAATCCATCCTAATATATTTTCAATATTATTTATTTGTACTAGCAAAATTTGCTTTTTTGTAACCCATTCAACACATTATAGCCACATTCCCCCCCCTCAAATTTAATGATACCTTTGACATGGCTAAAAAGGAAACGTGTCAGATCTATTCATGAACAATATAAAATCACACCAAGTACATTTGCTCCTCTTATCATGTTTGATTCTAAAAAACATATTTTAATATTAAGATAATTAGTAAGAGATTGTTAATCTGGTTCCAACAGGACTTTTGAGGAGAAAATCTCAAAAATCTCAAAAATATGAACTTTTACAAATATATTGCTCCTGGGAAATACAAAATAGTGATTTAATAACCACTTGCTTGCTTATAGTGGCTTTTGTATACAGCAGCCGAGATGTGGCATTGTATTTCTTTTTTTAGTTTTTGGGGCATATTCAGCAATGCTCAGGGGTCACTCCTGGCTCTGTGCTCAGGAATCACTGATGGTGGTGCCTTGGGGACCATATGGGATGCCAGGGATCAAACTCAGGTCAGCTGCGTGCAAGGCAAATGCCTTCCCTGCTATACTATCATTCTGGTCCCATGGTGTTGTATTTTATGAATACTTGCAGTCATAAATTAAGTTTTTCATTAAATTTAAAATATACTTAAAGAGAAATCATAAATTTATTTTCATATTAAAAAGCTAGTAAACAACAAAATGAGTAAACTTTTTAAAACACATTTTGTGATTATAAGCATTTTTTTTAAAGATTATCCCGTTGCTCACAGATTTGTTCGAGTGGGCACCAGTAACATCTCTCATTGAGAGACTTATTTTTACTGTTTTTGGCATATCCAATATTATATTAGATAATATTCCTCTAATGCCAATACAAAGTGTCCATTATTTTAGTGCATTCTAGATTATAGGCCACGGATTAGAGTGAGGCAATGAATTATATTTTTTGTTTGATTTTTTTGTTTTTTCATTTTGTTTTGGAACCCACCTAGTGGGGCTCAGTCCTAGCTCAGAGCTCAAGAATCACTTGTCAGTGTTCAAAGGACCATATCATGTGATAAGTATCGCACACATGGAGGTGGTGTGACAGGCAAGCACTCTACTTACTGTGCTACCAATGTAGACTATGAAGCAATTAATTTTCATGGCTATATTATGGGGTAGGAATTATTATGCTTTTTTCCCTGATAGAAAATCAAGTTTTAACATATGATCGACTATTCACTAAGTTCCGAGGTTCTGGCCTTGTGTAATGAGAACTCCAAAATTCATGTTTTTCTCAATGTGCTGACTTTATCAAAATTATAAACTGTGGTTTCAAACAGCTTATTTATATTGTCAGCTGGATGGGGTGATCTCAATTATAGATGAGCAGTAATGCTTTCTATTGGCAAGCGTAACATTTCTTTATCTCACTCATTAAAGACAGAAATATCAGAACAGCACAAAACACAGTATCATGCTCTAGTGATTATAGACATGACTTTTGAAATACAAGTGTTCTATAGATTAACTAACCCTCATCCATATCTCCTTACTTATTCTGTCTTCCTTCACTTAAAGACCTCAGATATTGTATGTACTTTCAATGGTTCATGTGTACATTACCTGATAAAATGTGGAGGAGTAAAATAAATTTTAACGTTTAACTTAAAAGATGGCATGCTTGAGATGTTTAGACAACATTAAAATCTTTAAAGTATAGTAATCTGCAACCATGGCATGATGGCTTAATTACTACTGTAAAAATAAAATAGTATATTAAGTAGCTCCTTCTCAATGGTCTAATCTTACAAATAGAGGTAGCCAAAATATAAAGCCAACTTATGTAGTTTTATTGCATGTATGTAATTTTTCACGTGGAATTGCCTATTTTATCAGACAAGAATGACACATTTCATGGTTCATAAGTTGGACATAATTATCTTTTCATAGAAATTGCTATATAAATTTTGTTAGCTGACAATGATACTGAATTAAAGGTGAATCTTATTTCACTGCAAAATGGTTTATAGTAAGATTATATATTACTTGAGAATATTCATCTTAAAAATGTGTTTATGTGCACTGTCATCTTGTTGTTCATCGATTTATTCGAGTGGGCGCCAGTAACGTCTCCATTCGTTCCAGCTCTGAGATTTTAGCAGCCTTGCCTTACTCGTCTTTCCCAATGATTGGAGGCTCTTTCAGGGCCAGGGGAATGAGACCTGTTATTGTTACTGTTTGGGGCATATCTAATACGCCATGGGGAGCTTTCCAGGCTCTGCCGTGTGGTCGGGATACTCTCGGTAGCTTCCGTATATACTATTGCATTTTGTTATTCCTAGAAAATTGATTACTATAAAAATTCAAAATAGAGACAAGGGGCCAAAATGGCACAGAAGGTGCCTTCTGAGATTAGACACTGTGGACTGAGTCCAAACCTCAACACAACCCAGAAGTGACTACAGAACCCTGTTGCTCACTGAGGAAGTGCATAGCATCTAGAATGTTTCTCACTAGAAACTTGCAAAGAACTGCAGAACAGACAAGGATACCCAACGGTGCAGCCTCAAATAGGGACAGAGGATCAAGCACAGCCACAGATCATATCCAGGAAACAGGGACTAAAAAATTACTCACGGGCAGTACATTGAGCTCCATAGAAAGCACCAGGACAAGGGAGAGCCAGACAGGCACTGGGCAACTCTGTGCCTCACTGAAGAAAATAATTAAACATGGGCAAAGGGGATCCTAAGAAACCGAGAGGCAAACTGTCATCACATGCATTCTTTGTGCAGACTTGCCAGGAGGAGCACAAGAAGAAGCACCCAGATGCCTTTCTGTCAACCTTTCAGAGTTTTCTAAGAAGTCTTCAGAGATGTGGAAGAATATGTCTGCTAAAGAGAAAGCAAAAATAAGACATAGCAAAGGCTGACAAGGCCCGTTAAGAAAGAGAAATGAAAACGTATATCCCTCCTAAAGGGGAAACAAAAAAGTAGTGCAAGGATCCCAATGCACCCAAGAGGCCTCTTTCAGCGTTTTTTCTTGTTTTGTTCTGAGTATTGTCCCCAAATCAAAGGAGAGCATCCTGGCTTGTCTATTGGTGATGTTGCAAAGAAACTGGGAGAGATGTGGAACAACACTGCTGCAGATGATAAGCAGCCTTCTGAAATAAAGGCTGCCAAGCTGAGGGAGAAATATGAAAAGGAAATTGCTGCATACCGAACTAAAGAAAAGCCTGGTGTGGCTAAGAGGGGAGTTGTTAAAGCTGAAAAGAGCAAGAAAAAGAAGGAAGAGAAGGAAGGTGAAGAAGATGAAGAGGATGAGGGAGAAGAGGAGGATGAATAATAATGAAGATGAAGAAGATAGTTTTTTTTTCTTGTCTATAAAGCATTTAACCCCTTGTATACAATTCACTCCTTTTAAAGAAAAAAATGCAAAAAATAATTGCCCACAAACTTTTAAATTTCCATCCTCAAAAATCCTGAATAGGAAGCAGAACTTGAGGCTGAAAATGTCTCAGGTCAGCAGTTGAAGTAGGAGCTCATCAGTGGCCCCAAATAAGAAGGCAACCCACCAACATTTTACGCTCTAGGACAAAACCAACATTAACTCCAAATCCACATTACATCTGAGTATCGGCAAATATAGCTACTTGCTGTACTAGTTACCTGCCCCCCACCTTCACTTCAGTGATCTTGCTTCAGTAATGTCACAGATCTAAGCTCACTAATCAAAAGGAAGAGTGATCAGGTCACAAGGTACCTGACAACTCTTCCTTTTGAAGGTTACTGAATGTAACCTTCTGCTGCATCTAAGATGTACATCGCTAAATTCTTCTATTATAGAAAGTTTCAAAGTAAAATGTAGAAAACAAATATTTTTGTCTTGAGGCAAATATTAGCAAATGCTACTTTTAGAAGTGGGGATAACCAAAATTATATGAGACAAAATAGACTTAAAATTTTAAATGTCATAAGGAACAGAAATGAATACTATATAATATATGGATCAAGGATTGCATAAAACAAGAAACTTAACATATACATGCCTTGATGAAAGACCATCAAAATATATTTAAAAAATCACCAATGACCTGAAGAAAGGTATCAACAGGAACACAAAAGTGGTTGGGATTTATTTTATTTTATTTTTCTTTTTGGGTCACACCCAGCGATGCTCAGGAGTGACTCCTGGCTCATGCCTTCAGGAATTACTCCTGGCGGTGCTCAGCGGACCATATGGGAATCAATTCAGGTTGGCCACGTGCAAGGCAAACACCCTATCTGCTCTGCTATGGCTCGAACCCGGTGGTTGGGATTTAAACAACGTCCTCTTACTGCTTGTATAACACGTCAAAATAACAATTGGAAACATTGACCTTAAAGGGAGAAATAGAAAATCTTGATTGAATAGTTATAAACAAGGCTCTCTAGGATGCTTTCTTGTCTTGTGCACCTGGGATATTATTTAGAAAAAACATAAAATGATGTCCATAAAACAGGAAGACAGGCGCTCAGCATAACTTCTCAGATCACTGTGATTTTAATGGGAAAATAAAGCCAAAAACAGAACTCTGGGGAAAACTCAAGCACTTAGAAAATAAAAAACATACTACTGATCAACTAGAGACTCAAAGAGGAAATCAAAGATGTTCAAATATTGAAGGAAATGACATCTGCACTCGAATGTTCATTGCAGCACTGTTTACAATAGCCAGAATCTGAAAAAACCCGAGTGCCCGAGAATGGATGACTGGTTAAAGAAACTTTGGTGTATCTACACAATGGAATACTAAGTTGCTGTTAGAAAAAATGAAGTCATAAAATTTGCATATAAGTGGATCAACATGGAAAGTATCATGCTAAGTTAAATGAGTCAGAAAGAGAGAGACAGGCATAGAAAGATTGCACTCATCTGTGAAATATAAAATAAAATAACAGAATGGGAGACTAACACTCAAGAATAGTAGAGATAGGTACCAGGAGGTTGGCTCCAAGGCTTGGAAGCTGGCCCCACACGCTGGAGGAAGGGGCAGCTCGCATAGAGAAGGGAACACCAGGTAAAGTGTGGTTTGAGGACCCGCACAGGATGGGAGATGCACTCTGAAAATAGAATATAGACCAAACACGATGGCCACGTAGTGCCTCTGTTGCAAACCACAACACCCAAAAGGAGAGAGAGAGAACAAGGGGGACTGCCCTGCCACAGAGGTGGGGTGGGGTGGGGGTTGGGGTGGGAGGATGGGAGGGATACTGGGAACATTGGTGGAGGGGACTGGGCACTGGTGGAGGGATATAGACAAAATGCAAACATGAAAGTTCCTAAGTTTGTAACTGTAACTCATGGTGATTCACTAATAAAAAAAATGGAAAAAAGAAAAAACTGTTCTAAAGGGAATATCATAGCAATTTAAACATTTTTTAGGAAAAATGGGACTAAATAAATAACAATTTCACACTTAAGAAACATAAAAATTAGCAACAGAGTTGATAGTAAGGAGGAAATTAATAAAGTTTAGAGGTAAACATAAAATTATAAAAATTTTTAAAAAGTAGAAAATCTCAATTAATCTGGCTTGTGTTTTGAAAGAATAAATATGACTGGCAAAACTTTAGATAGATTCATGAAAAAAAAAGTAAAGTCTAATAAACTAGATTAGAAATAAAAGAATATAAGATAAAGTACCACAAAGAATACAAAAAAAGCATTTGATAATATTATAAAATCTTTATACCACAAAATTGGATAACCTAGGAGAAACATTTATGGGCAAGAGCGATAACAAATTGGGTAGGGCATTTGCCATGCACGAGGCTGACCCAGGTTCGATTCCTCCATCCCTGTCAGAGAACCCAAAACGCTACCAAGAGTGTCCTGCCCACACGGCAGAGCCTGGCAAGCTACTCATGGCGTATTCAATATGCCAAAACCAGTAACAACAAGTCTCACAATAGAGACATTACTGGTGCCAGCTTGAGCAAATCAATGAGCAACAGGATGACAGTGGCAGTGACAGAAGCAACATTTATTTTCAATTCTGTAACTTCCTAAGACTGTGTCAGGAGAAATGAAAATATCTGAACAAATGGACTCCATGGAAATCAAAACAAATGTCTCTCCAAACAAAAGCTCTGCTCCAATATATTCACCAACCAAACCTGAGCAATAGTTCATTTAGTAGGGTGCTTGCCTTGCATGAAAAAGGTTGTCCTTAAAAGCCGTGAAGTTAATAAAATTATTAAAAGGCATTAGAAGGAATAATTAGATGACTTCCCAATCTTGACCTTAATTTTTAATTCTTCATTTTTAAAAATAGTAAACTTAATCAAAGAGCCATGAATTTAAAACTTATTGATAGTTGAGTTTTAGGCATACATATGATATTTCAACACAAGTTCCACCACCAGCATTAACTTCCCTTCACCAGTGTTCCCAAACTCCATCTCTCCTCACCCCTCTGCCCTACGTGCCACCTGCCACCTTGACAGCCACATTACAAAGTTTAGTGGTTGTTGCTTTGATCTCATATCCCCAGAGTTATTGGCTCTGTGCTTTAGATATATAGTTACACCACTCCCTGACATCACCATTTATAACTAAAACCCCTACCCATTACCTTATTTCTTTCATTTCTCATCTTTTCTCCCACCCCCTTTGATTCCTTTCCTTCTCTATCTTTCTCCTGCCAAAGTTCTGGGGTCAAAGGTGGTCTAGGTATCCCCCCTCCTTTATTACATTATATTTCCTCATCCATTTATTCTTTATACCACAGATATGTGAGTTTGTCCTGTATTTGTCTTTCTTCTTCTGGCTGGAGTACCACTTCTTCTGGCTGGAGTACCAATTCTTCTAGTGGAGTACCACTAGCATGGTATCTTCCAGTTTTAACCAAGTTGCATCAAATTACATGAATTTATCATTCCTTGCGTCTGCATAATATTCCATTGTGTACATATAACACAACTTCATAAGTTGTGTTTGATCACGTAGGTTGCTTATATACCTTAGCTATTCTAATAAGTGCAGCAATGGATCATGATGTTCATGTGTCTTTTGAATGAATGAAGGAATAAATGATGGAATATTTTTTTCTGCACTGGGAATAGATGCCCTAAAGTGGAATTGCTAGACTTGTAGAAGATTTAAAAAAATTAATGTGACCTGTTAATTTTTTTAAATAACTATTAGACAAATATTTTAGATTGTATTCCAATAAAACTAACAAAATGCTAAGATCCCACTTCATCAGAGTTGTGCTACTTTGGAGTATGTTTATTTCTTTTACTTACTTATAATTAAAATGATATTTTAATAGAATCACAATTTTTTTAGGTCTGTAATTTTATTGGGTAGATCCATCATATTACTCTCAGAAAAAAAGTAGATTTATTTTTGCAAAACTAAAAATGATTCAGCTTTTTTAATAAAGTGATAGGATCAGTTTCATGGTATATCTATTATTCAATTCAGACTGCTATAATAAATCTACACAGAGTATGTGGCCTAAACAACAAACAGTTTGTTTTCAAAGTTTATGTACCAAAAAGTATGATTAAGGTGTGAGCAATACAGTGTCAAAGATGACCCCATGATTATTAGAAGGTGATTATTATCTCATTGTTCACTCACATGGCATAAATATGGAAAAAAGAGAACGAAGAAAATTTTCTTTGTGTGTCTTGTTCAAGACATTACTTCAATGTATGAGGGTTTCATCCAAATGAACATAGTTCCCAAAGATCCCAAAATCTAATACTATTGCATTTGGAGCTAGTGATTGATTCAATATATGAATTGGAGGGCACAAGATATGTCCATCACAACCTGGAAACTACATTTTAAGTGTGTCAGAATTATATGTTGTTTACTAGTTCCAACTCTTGAATTTACATTTAGTTCATATCCTGGTTTATTACTTACTATCTCAGAGTTATGCAAGGTACATAAGCTCTCTATTACTTGATTTGTCCCCTAAATATATGAGAGGTTTTATATGAGCATTAAATGAGTATTTAATCACCATTCATAAAGCTATATTTTGAAAAACTTGTATCACTTGTGTCACTTGCCTTCCCGTTGATCTTTGATTTGCTCGAGTGGGACCCAGTAACATCTCCATTTGTCCCTGTCTCGTGCTAGTGTAGCCCAATAATATCTGCTCACTCCAGGAACAAAACGTTTTTCAAAACGTTTCAAAACGTTCATTCAGGGTTTTAACGAAGAAGTCTGACCATTTCGTTGGTGGGCGGCCACACGGTCTTTTGATGTCCTGTGGAATCCAGTTGGTAACAGCTCTAGTCCAGCAGTCGTCTCTGAATCACATTATGTGCTCAGCCCATCTGATTTTTGATGTCTTGGCAAACGAGACAGCGTCCCTAATTCTTAACCGTCGACAGAGGTCAGAGCTCCGGATTCCTTCTCTCACTTGAGTGAGATGTGATACTCCTAGCATAGCTCTTTCAATTCGTCTACGTTGAAAAATAGGCTAATTAAATATTAATTTTTATTATAACTTATTACTTTATCATTTTCTTAAAGGAGAACTAGAGAGGAGAAAATTAGAAGTGATTAGTATTACTTCCTATACTAGGTATTTTATTAAAGATTCTGTCAAAAAACATCAAACAAACAGCTGGATAGTTCAAGAGTGAAGCATATACCTATAATGCACAACATCCTGATGTTAATTCCATCACTGTTCTTCCAGAGCACTGCCCAATGAGATTCTCTTGACTTCCTACACCTCCATGTCTAAGAAGTACTGTCACACCCACATAAAACTAAGTCACAAGATCTGAGCACCATGCTTTCAGGCCTATGCAACTAGTCTGAGAACTGATGGAAGTGCCTTTGATCCTCGAGATCCACAGAATATGACTCCCCTCAAAAACTACATCAAGCCATCACTACTTGGATCCATAGTAGTGAACTGAATGAGTGATTAACAGGAACTGGATATTTTGGAGTCAAAGAGCTATAGTTATTTTAACCCACATCATATACAAATTGTTGAATAGTGTTATATCACATTCAGGGATCATGACTTTCTACGTCCTACGAAAACTGCTATTGACCCCAAAGTTTTAGTAATCTAATGTTTAATAGTATGGCGTGTCAATGTGTCAGATCTGATATCTGGGTAGCTCTATGTAGAGCAAACTGAAGTATTCCAGTGCCAAAGTAGAAGCATGATGTATATGGCCTACGAATTAATATGAGTATGAAATGAACAATGAATATGGGTATCATTAAACAAATCAAAGCCCATTTGTTGATCTCTGTTTATACTAGATTGCTTAGATCGGTGTCATTTTTGAAGATACCTTTATCTTCAATATCGTGGAGGGATTTGCCTACCTTGTCTTCAATGTACCTTATGGTTTGTGGTCTGATATTGAGGTCTTTAATCCATTTTGATCTGACTTTTATGCATGGTGTCAGGTCGAGGTCTAAGCCCATTCTTTTGCATGTCGTTGTCCAGTTATGCCAGCACCATTTGTTAAAGAGGCTTTCCTTGCTCCACTTCACATCTCTTGCTCCCTTATCAAAGATTAGATGGTCATACATTTGGGGTTGTGTGTAGGGATATTCCACCCTGTTCCATTGGTCTGCGGGTCTGCTTTTGTTCCAGTACCATGCTGTTTTAATTGTTACTGCTTTGTAGTAAAGTTTGAGGTTGGGGAGGGTGATACCTCCTGTCGTCTTTTTCCCAAGAATTGTTTTAACTATCCGTGGACGTTTGTTGTTCCATATGAATTTTAGGATTGCTTGATCCGTTTCTTTGAAGAATGACATGGGTATCCTCATAGGCATTGAATACAGCGATGAATCTGTATAATGATTTGGGAAGTATTGCCATTTTGACAATATTGATTCTCCCTATCCATGAGCAAGGTATATGTTTCCATTTCCTCATGTCCTATTTTATTTCATGGAGTAGTGTTTTATAGTTTTCTTTGTAGAGGTCTTTTACATCCTTGGTTAGGTTGATTCTGAGGTACTTGATTTTCTGGAGCACGATTGTGAATGGGATTGCTTTTTTCATGTCCCTTTCCTCTGCCTCATTGTTTGTATATAGGAAAGCCATGGATTTTTGGGTATTGATTTTGTAGCCTGCAACTTTACTGTATAAGTCTATTGTTTCTAAGAGTTTCTTAGTAGAGGCTTTGGGCTTCTCTAGATATAGTATCATATCATCTGCAAATAGTGAGATTTTGATTTCTACATTAAACTAAAAAGCTTCTGTACCGCAAAAGATACAGTGACCAAAATACAAAGACAATCTACAGAATGGGAAAGGTTATTTACACAATACCCATCAGATACGGGGTTGATATCAATGGTGTATAAAGCACTGGTTGAACTCTACAAGAAGAAAACATCCAACCCCATCAGAAAATGGGGTGAAGAAATGAACAGAAACTTTCCCAAGGAAGAGATACGAATGGCCAAAAGACACATGAAAAAGTGCTCTACATCACTAATCATCAGAAAGATGTAGATCAAAACAATCATGAGATACCACCTCACACCACAGAGACTGGCACACATCCAAAAGAACAAAAGCAACCACTGTTAGAGAGGACGTGGGGAGAAAGGGACTCTTCTACACTGCTGGTGGGAATGCCGGCTAGTTCAGCCCTTTTGGAAAACAATATGGACGATTCTCAAAAATCTAGAGGTTGAGCTTCCATTTGACCTAGCAATACCACTGCTGGGAATATATCCCAGAGAAGCAAAAAAGTATAGTCGAAATGACATTTGCACCTATATGTTCATCGCAGCACTGTTTACAATAGCCAGAATTTGGAAAAAACCTGAGTGCCCTAGGACAGATGACTGGCTGAAGAAACTTTGGTACATCTATACAATGGAATACTATGCAGCTGTTAGAAAAAATGAGGTCATGAAGTTTGCATATAAGTGGATCAGCATGGAAAGTATCATGCTAAGTGAAATGAGTCAGAAAGAGAGAGACAGACATAGAAAGATTGCGCTCATCTGTGGAATATAGAATAATAGAATAGGAGTCTAACAACCAAGAATAGTAGAAATAAGTACCAGGAGGTGGTCTCCATGGCTTGGCCGCTGGTCCCTCATTCTGGGTAACTCAGAGAAGGGAACACCAAGTAAAATGTGGTCGGAGGTCATGTGGGGGAAGGGTGATGTGTGCCGAATGTAGATTAGAGGCTGAACACAATGGCCACTCAATACCTTTATTGAAAACCACAACACCTAATCAAAGAGAGAGAACAAAAGGGAATACCCTGCCATAGTGGCAGTGTGGGGTGGGGGGAGATGGGACTGGGGAGGGTGGGAGGGATGCTGGGTTTACTGGTGGTAGAGAATGGGCACTGGTGAACGAATGGGTTCTCGAACTCTGTATGGGGGAAACATGAGCACAAAGATGTATAAATCTGTAACTGTACCCCCACAGTGATTCTCTAATAAAAAATATTAAAAAAATAAATTTTAAAAAAATTAAAAAAAAACAAATCAAAGCCTATATCAATAATTCCCAATAGCTTTCCAGAATGAAGCATGAGAGTACTAAGAAAATATTGCATAGCACCTTTAAGAAGGTCGACATTTAAGACTAAGAGGTTGAATGTTTGTCTTTTTAAGTTGTAACAGTGCTTTATAAATCACAAATATTGACTCTGTATCAGATGAATGAGTAGGCAAATAATTTTTCCCAGTTTGTGGGGTGTCTTTGTATTCTGGTCATCATTCTCTGAAATGCAGAAGTTCCTTAGTTTAATATCCCATTTGTGCATCTTTGCTTCCACTTGCTGGTCTTACCAGTTTAAAGTCATGAATCTGGAAGCTCTTTAAGAGAATGCATGATTCTATCTTTCTGTTTGCTTCTGTGTTTAAGTTTTAGAAGCTGCCTACATTGTTTGTATAAAGATACTCTTTCATTCTCAGTGATACCAATGGTCAGTGAAGTCTTAAACCTATTATTCTACCCTAACTGTTCTCTTTCTTCACCACCAAAGGAAACTGTCACTATATTTACTCATAATAATTCAAGATAATCTATGTATTTTAAGGGTAATATGGTAGATGAAATACTATATTAATTACTCTTTCTTGTAAAATTGTCAGGGGTTTTGGAGATAAAGTGTGGATTGTTTCCTGATTTTGACTATTATGAATAGGGCTCTAATGAACATGGGTTTGTAAATGTCTTTTCTAAAGAGTGTTTCTGGGCCCTGGGATAGATACCAAGAAGCAGAATTGATGGGTCTTTTGAAAGCTCCGTTCCTTTTTTATTTTTTGAGAAGCATTTATATTGTTTTACAAAAAGACTGAACAAGTCTATATTCTCATCAACAATGAGTGAGTGTCCCTTCTGCCATATCCATACAAGCAGTCTTTGCTTCTTTGGGTGTTTTTTTTTTTTTAATCGAGCCAGGCAGAGTTTCTTGGCCCTGCACGTGGCTGTCTTCACTGGTGCCCCTTGGAGGAGGTTGGTTGTGTATTCTTCCACGTCCCAAGCAGAGCCCTGGCAGCCCAAGACCTCCAGAACTCAGCCACAAGCATGCTCAAAGCCCCTCTCCACATGTTTGGATGATCCTCATGCTTGAAGGAACTGGCAGGGGAACCCAGATATGCGGGACCCGGGACTGAGATCTACAAACCTGTTTGGATCGGGACTGGGCCTCTTCTGCCCAGATTCCCCATTTTCCAGTAGCTAGGCAGTCACACCCAGAAACCATGTAATCCCATCAATGACCAACATCCAGAGACTATAAAACCAAGCAAGCTCCCAGAAGTGCACAGCTGCAAAGAAGCCACACGACATCTTCTAGCCTAGTTCTCCCTCTCAGAGAACCTGGCAAGCTACCGAGAATTTCCTGCCCGCATGGGAGAGCCTGGCAAGCTCCCTGTGGCATATTCATACGCCAAAACCAGTAATACTGATGGGTCACATTCCCCTGACAAAGAAAGAGCCTCCAATGTGGCACTGTTGGGAATGATGAGTAAAGAAAGCTTTCTAAAATCTCAAGGTTAGGACGGATGGAGACATTACTGAGACCACTCGAGAAAATTGACAATCAATGGGATGATGATGATGATGATGAAAGTGTGGATATAGTTGGGAGCCATTAACCTTCAAAGAGAACACAAACACCTAGGGCACAGTGGTCATTGCCCAGACATCAGAAAACTGAGGTGGGTTGGAATTAAACAATACAAAGCTATATCAGACAGGAAAGCATAGGATCACCTACCAGTGTTATATTGACATTTCTCTAATTGAAATTGCTGAAATAGAAAAACTATAATCTTGATATCTTCATAGAGATGTGTAAACAAGAAGTAGCAAGTATGTTTATTGTATTAAAAAAAACACCTCCACATTCAAGTTTTTGGCTACTCTCAAAATGAACTTTTTGTAGATTTGACCCACTTTCCTATATTCCTCCTGTTTGAATGCAGTGGGCATTTCCTTTAGATATAGGGCCATATAGTGCTTCTGAGTTCAAAGAACCCCTAGTATTTGTTGACACAGTTTCTTTTTGGCAGTTGCTGTTTGTGATCACTCTTTTCACATTCATATATTTATAGATTAAAAAATCTTTCTTCAGGAAGATTCAATAAAAAGATTAAAAATCAATTGACTCTCATTTTTTGGAATGTGGGCCAGTTTCTGTGGTGTGAGATGATGTCTCATTGTTGTTTTGATCTACATCTCCCTGGTGATTAGTGATGTTGAACATTTTCTCATATGCCTCTCAGCCATTTGGATTTCTTCTTTGGGAAAGTTTCTGTTCATTTCATCTCCCCATTTTTTGATCGGGTCGGGCAGTTTTCTTCTTGTGGAGTTCAGCCAGTGCATTGTATATCCTTGATATCAACCCTTTATCGGATGGGTACTGCTTAAATATCCTTTCCCATTCTGTATATTGCCTTTGAATTTTGGTCACTGCTTCTTTTGAGGTGCAGAAACTTCTTAGTTTGAGATAGTCCCATTTATTTATCTCTGTTTTCACTTGATTGGCCAGTGGCATGTCAGCTTTGAAGACACCGTTAGCTTCAATGTCGTGGAGGGTTTTGCCGACCTTGTCTTAAATGTACCTTAGGGATTCTGGTCTGATGTTGAGGTCTTTAATCCATTTTGATCTGACTTTTGTACATAGTGATAGGTGGAGGTCTAAGCCCATTTTTTTAACATGTAGCTGTCCAGTTTTGCCAGCACAATTTGTTAAACAGGCTTTCCTTGCTCCACTTCATATTTCTTGCTCCCTTATCAAAGATTAGATGATCATATATTTGCGGGTGTGTGTCAGAGTATTTAAGCCTGTTCCATTGGTCTGCAGCTCTGCCTTTGTTCCAATACCATACTGTTTTAATGACTACTACTTTGTAGTAGAGTTTGAAGTTGGAGAAGTTGATTCCTCCTGTTTTCTCTTTCCCAAGAATTGATTTAGCTATTCGTGGGGGCTAATTGTCCCATATGAATTTCAGGAGCGCTTGCTACATTGTCAAGGGTATCCCTGTAGGGATCTCATTGAATTTATACAATGCTTTGGGGAGTATTGCCACTTTGACAATATTAATTCTTCCAATCCATGAGCAGGGGATGTCTTTCCATTTCTTCATGTCCTCTTTTATTTCCTGAAGTAGCGTTTTGTAGTTTTCATTATACAAGTCCTTTACCTCCTTAGTTAAGCTGATTTTGAGGTACTTTATTTTTTGAGGCACAATTGTGAATGGGATTGCTTTTATCGTGTCGCTTTCTTCTCTCTCATTATTTGCATATAGGAAAGCCATGGACTTTTGGGTATTGATTTTATATCCTGCAACTTTACTATATGAGTCTATTCTCTCTAGGAGTTTCTTGGTAGAGGTTTTAGGGTTCTCTAAGTATAGTATCATATCATCTGCGAATAGTGAGAGCTTGATTTCTTCCTTTCCTACCTGAATGCCCTTAATATCTTTTTCTTGCCTAATCGCTATTGCAAGTACTTCCAGTACTATATTGAACAGAAGTGAAGAGAGTGGGCATCCTTGTCTAGTCCCTATTCTTAGAGGGAAGTTTCCACTGTTGGAGAGGATGTGGGGAGAAAGGGACTCTCCTTCACTGCTGGTGGGAATGCTGACTGGTTCAGCCCTTTTGGAAAACAATATGGGCGATTCTCAAGAAATCAGAAACTGAGCTTCCATTTGACCCAGCAATACCAATCCTGGGAATATATCCCGGAGAGTCAAAAAGGTATAGTAGAAATGACATCTGCATTTCTATGTTTATTGAAGCACTGTTTACAATAGCCACAATCTGGAAAAAAACAGAGTGCCCCAAAACAGATGACTGGTTAAAGAAACTTTGGTGCATCTACATAATGAAATACTATGTAGCAATAGCGATTAGGCAAGAAAAAGATATTAAGGGCATTCAGATAGGAAAGGAAGAAATCAAGCTCTCACTATTCACAGCTGATATGATACTATACTTAGAGAACCCTAAGTCAGAAAACATGAAGTCATGAAATTTGCATATAAGTGGATCAACATAAAAAGTATTATATTGAGTGAAATGAGTCAGAAAGAAAGAGACAGATATAGAAAGATTGCACTCATATGTGGAATATAAAGTAGCTGAGAGGTACAAACTTGTAATGATGCAATTTCTGGCAGATATTTCTATGGACTTAGTTACTAAAATATAGAAATCCAAAACCCTGCGGCCACTAGTGTGGCTGCTTGACCTCATATCTTCATTCTCAGCAATGGAAAACAAATTATCAAATGCTTCCTTTTCAGCATGTCCAACTTTAGAGGGTAGAATCTCCAAACAATAATAGTGAGGTTTTTTTTGAACTATTGAATATAATCAAAGTAAAGCGAAAGTAAAGTGAAATTTATCAGCTACACAGGTTGGGTGGGGGGATGGAGAGGTGGGGGGTTGGGGGGAGGTATACTGTGATTCTTGTTTGTGCAATATGAGCACTGGTGAAAGGATGGGTGTCCGAGCATTTTTTAACTGAGACTTAAACCTGAAAGCTTTGTAACTTTCCACATGGTGATTCAATAAAAGAATAAATTTTAAAAAATAATAAAAATAAAGAGAAAAAAAAAAGCGATCGACTCTCAAGAGACATGTAAGAGGGGCTGGAGAGATAATACAGAGGATAAGGCATTTGCCTTGCACACACTGACCTGGGTTTGATACCCACATGTTATATGATCATCCAAACCCTGGCAGAGTGATTCATGAGTGCAAAACCAGCAGAAAGCTCCAAGAATTGATAGATGTCAACACCTCCCTCAAAATACATATATACGCATACAAAGAAAGTAAGTATAAGCAAGGAAAGCATAATGAATAGACTGTCTGCATTGTTCATTTACAGAACCCATTATTTGTGTATAATTTATGCTTAAGAGCTTGAATGCCTGTGAAATATGAGGTGAGCTTCCTGAATCATTATAATGAAGATAATGTGGCACATAAGACCTGGCTCTGATCCAGCTTAAGGGTTTCTCTAACAATTATCATAGTAAAATTTACTATTGGAAATATTATTCAGCAAAGAAAGACTAGAAATTATATATCTCTGGGATCAACTGCACTTCATTCCTTTATTTCAGTATTTTAAAAAATTATTAAGACACCATGATTTACAAAGTTGTTCATAATAGTATTTTTTCAGTTATACAATGCTACAACACTGATCCCAACACCAGTGTCCCCAGGAACTGTGCCACTCCCCAGCCTGCCCCCTTGGCAGGCATATAACAAATTTATTTCATATTCCTTACTCCATCAAACCTTAGAGAAATGGCAAATGAAATTATCTTCATGGCACTGAGTCTAAGGAATCATCACTGATTTACTGTCATTGGCCAAGTAAACGGAAACAAATAAACAATTGGACTGCAAATTAAGATGCTTCTATACTGCAAAAGAAACAATGATGGGAATTAAAAAAAGATAATTCATAAACTGGGAGACAAATATTGCCCACCACTCATCTGACAAAAGCTAATTTCCAAGATATTAAAGCAGTTAGAAACCTTAATGAGTCAAAAAAAATCAACCATCAAAATTGGGGAGAATAGATAAATAAATATCTTCAAAGAAGACATGCAGATGTCCAGTTGGCATTTGAAAAATTACATCTCTTATCACTAGTGAAATGTGAATCAAAAGAATAGTGAATATCACTTACCACTTTAGACTGACTTATTTAAAAAAAAAAGGAACAAAAAGAGTGTGGCATGGATATGCAGGAAAAGGAACTCCATGTAACTCTGGAAAAAAATGTCAACTGGTTTAACTTCTTTGAAGACTTTTCAAAAAAACTAAAACTTGAGCGTCTGTATGATTCTAGCACTTTATGGAATTTATTCAAAGTTCAAAAAAACTGTATTATAAAAAGATACTTGCAATACTTGCATTCTTAAGTTCATGGCAGAATTATTCACAATGAACAAAACCTGGAAACAACTGGAGTGTTCATAAACAGATGACTGGAAAAAGAAAAGATGGCATATGCACATAACGGAATACTTCTCAATCATAAGAGATCATGTGATTTACTGCCTCAGGAATGGACGTAGAAAGGATCTTGCTGAGTGAAGTTAATTAGGAGTGATGCAGACACAGAATGATCTCACTCGTGTGTGGAATGTAAAGAAATATAGTAAGGGAACAATGTGGACAAAGACCACATAGCTCAAAAACCGGTCTAGAGAACTGACCTTGTCATAGGTGGGGAATAGGGTGAGGTTTCAGTGATGAAACAGTGGGGGCATGCATATCTAACAGTGCTCAGAGTTTACTCCTGGCTCTGTGCTCAGGGATCATTTTTGATGGGTCCAGGGAACATTGTGTGTTGCCAGAGATCAGATCTGGATTAGCTACCTGTAAATCACTCAATCTGTTCTTCTATCCCTCCTACCCCCCCAAAATTAAAAGTTTTAAACATCACTCAATAAAGACCAGAAATTAAGGGAGGTGATATTGCTTGAAATTTGTTCCTGGGGCTAGGAGTCAGCTCAGCAGGCTTTGCACTCAGGAAGCCTGAGCGGATCCCTTCAGGAGTTGATCACTACAGGAGCCAATAGATCCTGCTCCTTGCGATCCCTTAGCACAGAGCCAGGAATGAGTCCTAGGCACTGCTGGGTGTGGTCCATACAAGCAAAAGAAACAAAAAAAAATTAACTTGCTTCTTGACTTTTTTTCAAAGATGCTTATTCTTTATTCTTTTCTTCTTTTTGAGTCACAACCAGTGATGCACAATGCACAGCGTTACTCATGGCTTTGCACTCAAGAATCACTCCTGTCGGTGCTCAGGGGACCATATGGGATTCTGGGAATCCCAGGTAGGCCACATGCTAAGGAAAAGGCCCTACCCGCTGTGCTATTGCTCCAGCCCCGATACTTATTCTTATTTCTTTTTCTTTTACACTTTTCCTTGATTCAAATATTGTATTGCTTTATTTCTTAAATTATATAAAACATAAGCCTATATTGTGTGTGTTTTAATAATTCCATCATTCCCAGCTCTGTAGAGGTAACTCATAATTTTTATAACCCTTAATCATCTTTCATTTGTTATCCTATTGTTTATTAGTTTGGGTTTGGGCTCCTTACCTCCTAAAGTAATATTCTTTGCTCTTCTTCAAAGATACCTATTTTCTGTGGGAATGACTATACTTAAATTCCCAGCATCTTAGTCAGAGGATTTTATCTCCTCCTGAGTGAAGAATATATATGTATATCTCTGCTGTGTTTTAATTTATTGACTTAAATCCCTGAATAAAACTGTGGGGTTGCCTGGAACCTAAAACTTTGCAGTATATAATATTAGACTTCATTTTCTCACCAGTGATTTTTAATCCCATGACTATGACAAATGGCAAATGTCCTTGTTGTTCACCTTGCCTGCAGACAGACCTTCACTAATTTCAATCTTGAGGACAGTTCCTCTTACTGTAGTTCTGACAGTCCGACCTGGAAAGCACTTGACAGATTGAGAATGCATGCGCAGACATACACTGGGTCCAACAAGGCCTTCATTCAGTACAGGATTCACTGGCCTTCCTCAGCACCATCACAGAACCTGATACCAACTTTAGTGTCTTAAAAGTTTGCTACTTGCATTTATTCTCTTTGAAAATAGGTGTTTTTAAATGTTCATTTAATTTTTCCTTAAGTTGCCAGCTATATGTACTATATATTAAAGTGAAGTTTAGAGTGATCCTTCTTATGCCAGAGCACTCAATTCTTTGATTTTTAAAAATTAATTTATGAGACTGTATCCAGCAGCTAAAATTATAATAAATAGATTTGGATTTTATTTATATTACCAATACAATTATTTTGTTGATGGGATTTTTTGTGTGTTTTTCTTTTCTTTTTTTTTTTTTTGTCTCTGGGTTTTTATTTACCTGCACTGGAAGTGCACATGGTGTATTCCTGGCTTGTACTCAGGGATCACTTCTTATGGTGCTTTTGGGAGCATCTGCAGTGCCAGGATTGAACAAGTGATGGCCACTGGCAACGCAAGTGCCTTACCCCCTATACTCTCTCTATTGGCAAGGCAAGGGCCTTACCTCCTGTACTCTCTTAGCCCCCATTACAATTATTTTAATGGTTCAATTACTTGCACCACATATGATCCCTAGAACATATATATTCCAAGAAATTTAACATCTTTTTTCTTAAAGTCTTAATATATGATTATTTTAATTTCTTAATATCTATATATGTAATATATGTATACATGTATATTTATATGCATTTATATAATATACATATATGTGTGTATGCATATACATACATGTGTATATGTATATATATGTATATATATTCATAGTCTCTTGCCCCCGTGCCTGACTGTCTTCACCAGGCGCCCTTCAGAGGGAATGGGTTGAGTCTTCCTCCCCACCCCGAGCAGAGCCCCAGCAGCCAAAGACATCCAGAACTCAGCCATAGCCAGGCTCAAGGCCCTCTCCATACACTTGGATGAGCCTCATGCATGAAGGAACCGGCAGAGGAAGCCAGGTGTGCGGGACCCGGGGCTGAGATCTCCAAGCCCACTCAGATCGGGACTGGGCCTCCTCTACCCAGATCCCCCATTTTTCAGTAGCTAGGCAGTCACGCCCACAAACTTCCCCCTGCACCATGCAATCCCATCAAAGGCCAATATCCAGAGACTATAAAACCAAGCTTCCGGTAATCTCGGCCAACATCTTATAGTCTAGTTCTAGAACCTGGCAAGCTACCGAGAGTTTCCTGCCCACATGGGAGAGTCTGGCAAGCTCTCTGTGGCGTATTCATATACCAAATACAGTAACAATGATGAGTCTCATTCTCCTGATCCTCATAGAGCCTCTAATGTGGCACGGTTGGGAAGGAAGAGTAAAGAGAGGCTTCTAAAATCTCAGGGCAAGGACAAATGGAGAGGTTAATGGGCCCACTTGAGCAAATCAATGTTCAACGGGATGATTGTGATAGTGACATGTATGTGTATAGATGTGCATATACAAATATAAATACATACATACACTTATATAGAGACATGTAATTGTTCCATGTCGATCAAGTTTCAAATATATTGTGAAATTTACCTTGATATTGGGCTGGAGCAATAGCACAGTGGGTAGGGTGTTCGTCTTGCATGCGGTCAACTCAGGTTCGATTCCTCTGCCCCTCTCTGAGAGCCCGGCAAGCTAATGAGAGTATCTCACCCTCACGGCAGAGCCTGGCTAGTTACTCGTGGCATATTCAATATGCCAAAAACTGTAACAAGTCTCACAATGGAGATGTTACTGGTGCCCACGCAAGCAAATTGATGAGCAACGAGATGACAGTGACAGTGACAGTGACCTTGATACTCCAAAAGCATGAAGTAGTATTAATTGAGTTAGTCGGTAGAAACTGTTGGGACTGGAAAGATATCACTATTGGTAAGGTGCTTGTATTGCAGGTGGCCAACTTCAGTTCAATTAACTGCACCATAGATGATCCCGAGAGCACTGCTATGAGTGATAACTGAAAACAGGATCAGGTGTTGGCCCTGAGCATTGTTGGTGTGGCAACTAAACTAAATAAATCATAAAAAACTGTCAATAAATTTTTCCCTCAGTAACCATGTAAATAATTTTAGGCTTTAGATACTTCTGGTTAACTAATAATAAAAAGAAACATAAAATGTAACTCTTTTATTTAAAAAAATATATATAGTATATTAGATATATTATAGTATATATCTTTTATAGATATAAAAGCATAAAAAATCTTAAATATGCATTAATTGGGGAAGGGGTCTTTAGAAATATTATGAAATGCTATGCACAATAGAAATATTGTTGCAATATTTTTATTGCTGTCCACAATATAAAAATTCCCTTTCATTTCAAACTATGCCCAATCTTTAATAAAATGGCTGTCATTTAGAAGTAATGATATCTTTCATGTAATTAAACTAAGAACCACATAGTCAATGTAGAAGATAATTTGAGTCAAGTGTACTGATGGCTAATTGTAATATATTTTTCTTCCTATCTCTACTTTCCTGCAATTTTATACAAGATTAAAGGTTCCAAAAAAAGAAAAAAAATTAAGTGCCCAGAAAGCTAATTGGAAGAACTATAAAGTAAACCAAATCCAATATTCTTATTAAGTTAGAAATAGTCAAATTTATCCATCTAGAGAAAAGATTAAAGGATATGTAGAAGCATCTTTAAAGACTCTTGACACCAGGATGCCCTAAAATCCCAAGAACCAAAACTGGATCCATCTAAGGAGATGTGAATGTACAATTATAATAAAAAAATATTTTCACCATATGAAAAGAAACTTACATAAGCTACCACATTCTTGCATAACCTTAACACATTTTGATGACAAATGTCTAAATAAAAATTTCTAATAATTTTAGAAAGATTAAGGATAATATTAAGCAGTTTAAAAATTACTTTGAATGTATAGTCCTGTACACTATCACTTAAGATTTCTTAAATTCTCTGTCTTACTGTGTACAAAGTTTTATAGGTATGGCAACTACTATATAATAGAACTATATATGTATTAAAATTATATTTATATAGTGGACTGGAGCAATAGCACAACGGGTAGGGTGTTTGCCTTGCATGCGGCTGACCCAGGTTCAATTCTTCCATCCCTCTCAGAGAACCCAGAAAGCTACCAAGAGTATCCTGCCTGCACGGCAGACCCTGGCAAGCTACTCATGGCTATTCAATATGCCAAAAACAGTAACAAGTCTCACAATGGAGACACTATTGTTGCCCGTTCGAGCAAATTGATAAACAATGGGACAACAGTGCAGTGCTATTTATGTAGTAATTAATTGAAAAGAATGTGTTAACTGAAAGAATATATTTTAGTTATACCAATCAAGTAACTATTTCAACATTGCTAATGACAACTTTTACTACAAAAATATTAGTGGCATATCTCTGAAATGAAAATGCAATATCTTTTATATAGGCACATGTGCTTATTAATAAACATAAGATTGATTCATTTAATTTTAATTTTTATATTTATAAAAAGTAGCTAGACATATATTACAGGTTTATTATGAATAAAACAATGACATAGTATATATATATGTATGTATGTATGTTCTGGAAAAGGTTAATTCTTAAAAATTGTAAATTCTAACAATAACCTTAAGTCTATCAAAAATTGGGGAGAGATAAACAAAACTTTCTTCAAAGAAGACATATCGATCATCAATAAGTATACAAAAATTTCTGAGTACATCTTATCGTCAATGAAATACAA